>NC_080571.1:118578110-118883655 GCF_030247185.1 Malaya genurostris | reverse complement strand
CACCGAAGACCTCACAATTTTGGAATGGAGCGAGCAGAATAATTTTGCCCAAGAACTGTCACAGCATGACACAGAGCAAAACCACACCAAAAGCTTGCTAATTCTGTTGGAATAAAACGAGCAGCAGAATGGTGTAAAGCAACTTCATTAGGAATTCACTTTTTAGCCGCGATTTTCGTTTCCAGTGTGCGGCAGTTAAAGTCGTCAGTATGTAAAAAACATATTTTTGCACTTACTTTTCTCAGAGATGACTGAACCGATTTTCATGAACTTAGATTAAAAAAAAAGGTTTTGTAATCCAATAAAAATTCCTTAATTTTATTTAAATTCCTATTTCAATCACTTCCTCACTTTTCTCAGCGATTGCTTTACCGATTTGCACAAGTTCAGGTTGAATGAAATGGTCCCATATTGAATTTCAGCCGGATCCGACTTCCGCTTCCGGAATTACAAGATGAAGATTGTTCAAATATTTATACAGTAACTAAAACAAAGTAAGAAATCTAAAGTAGGCGAAGTACGAAACGTAAAATAATTACTAAACTTGCCCCAAAACTATTCCAATCGTCAATTCCAGTCATTGTCAGTAGACGGCCAAACAAATTGATTTCGACTTTCCTGGTTCCCGGTTTTCGTTTTCTCAGAGATGGCCTAACCGATATGAGTACTGATTCACTCTGTAAGTTATATTAGTTTATGGACAATCCCTTTTGTTTTTCAAGAATCAAAGAACATTATTCTGAAGAATGCCATACATTTATATATAAGAATATGTGAGATATGAGATTAAAACAGGTTTTCGTAAATTAAAATCTATTTGCATGCTCACACTTGGAAAAGGAAATTGCATATAAAGTTACTTCACTGCTGTTTATTTTTTTAATATACTTTAAACACAAAACGAAAAAATAATTCAAATAAACAGTCATATTCTTTGAAAAATAAATGCATTCCAATTTAGTTTTACAAAGATGATGATTTTCCATCCAACTATTGATTTAACTGAGGTTTATTTCAAAGTACTACTGATTTACATATCGTGTAAAATAATTACTGTTCTCGTTGTAGGGCACGAAAAATGTTATTGTTAGAACATCCTGTATACAGATTTAAAAACAAAATTTATCACAAGTTTTCTGTGAGCAATAAACAACAAATATCTATCACTGCATCCAAAACAAATGCCACAACTATGAGAAAAGTTTTTTGATTGGACATAAAATAATGAAACACAAAGACAACCCCAGTGGACAGATTGAACGTTTTTCATCAACTCCCACCTACTGCGCTGTTCTTTTTATGATTTATAAACAAAATAACGGTCAGCTACACCAGCGTCAGAAAATCGATTAGGGATCGTTTTTTCTCACGTTGGGAAAAGCGTTTGAAATTGAAAATTATGACGGTCGTAACCGGTTTAAATCAACATTTTGTTCAGCCGGATCAGTTCCGGCATGTGGTGAAAATGTGCGATGAAAAGCAACGAATGGAGCGCGGAAGCTAAATCGAACGTGCACCCCATCCCAGAGATGACGGCTAAAGTCTCGCTTAGGCAATTTGACGATTTGATACCAGCGGGCGCCTTCATAACTTCAATAGGGTTTGAATTTCCGTTTTCTAAACGTGCAGTTCATCGATTACCTCAACGAGTGCGAATGATGCCATTTTTTTTTTTTGACTTTTTACGTAACAGACACAGAGGTAATCACGGAATTAGCGGTTCTTGATTTCCACGCTTGTTTACTTTGAGTAGAGAGTGATGCCACACGAGGGAGACCATTGCGCTTCGATTCGGTTGGGAGAGTAAATTATCGTTTCCGTGGCGTTTCGAACGATCCTAATAACTTAATTTCAACACTCAGTCGAGATACATTCACTGAACGTTAGAGTCGATATTAATACTCAGAAGCCTGCAAAATTTGACAGTTACAGTTGTTCGAATCAAAATAGTTCAAAAATTAATGACACTCACTTTCATAACAAGTGCACGTAGTCAAAATTTGAGTTTCCATTCATGCTAAGATTAATACCTTGCAATGGTTTCTTATAATTTTCCTGGTGAAAATGGTAGAAACGAGGAAAAGAATCATGTGGAGGGGATTTATATAATGTGACGAATGCATCCTGAACACACTTTCCCATCCCCCAAAACAATCATGTAACAATTATGAACTTTGCACTCATCTTAGACGTAACATATTTTTTAAATTCTTCTATTGGTGCAAAGAAAACTTTTTTTTAACCTTTGTAGGCTTCAGTTTCTATTTTGTCGCTGTATTTCGAATGGCAATTTCGAAACCCATTTACAATCATTTGGGCAATTTTACAAATCACGAATTTTCTCCAATTTTTAGTAAAAAAAAACCGGAGAGTGTTGAAATGATACATTTTAAATACTACTATGGTATTCTTCAACAAGCTTCCCATTGAATCCTAAAATCAAGAAAGTTCATTCGAGCATAATCTAGCATAGCCTACGAATTGAAACAGTCTCGATTCAAATTTGGAAGATTTTTTCCTCTTTTGTGCCGTCGCTCTGAATAAAGATTTAAAATTTCAAACACATTTCAGCCTATAGTTCCAAATCCGAAAGTCGGTTCAGCATGCAATTCAATAGCTGTCTAAGGTTGATGCCAGAGTGAGCGCAGAACGCGATGTGAAGCGAAGCGATTCAATGCAATTTACTGTTATCACATCGCGTTCACTCTGACAGGCTTGATTTGATCAAATGCAACTAGCTCACACGCGTGCCTAGACGCATCGCGTGACGCTTTCACTCTGACAGCAACCGAAAGCTTGCTTCAGATAGAATTGGAACAAAGACAATTGCCTGTATTTCAGTTATTTATTATTGAATTCAAAATCTTTTATTAGCGTTTTTTCCATACTTTTAAGAAAAAATACGATTAAAATTATTCGTCACAGTTTCGAAGGAATTCTCGAATTTTTCCTGTAACACGGCTCATTAGGCGGCGCACACCTTCATCGTCCATCGTTTTAGCTATCTTATTCAACCAGGTCATCATCTGAATGATATCTTTGACAACCTTTCCCTTTGCCTTGAGTCTCCTCTTCATGATTGTCCAGTATTTCTCAGTAGGGCGGAACTGGGGGCAGTATGGTGGGTTAAGGTTTTTCGGAACAAACTGGACCCCTTTCTCTGCATACCATTCTTGAACGACTTTGCTGTAATGACAGCTTGCCAAATCTGGCCAAAACATTACGGGATGGTCGTGGTATCGGTATCGGTATCTTTTTGATATCGTTCCGATGTCATTGTCTTATTTGTTCATCGTCCATCAGAAGACACCCTTCGAACTTGGTCAGCACCTGGTCATATAGTTTCCGAGCACGAATTTTGACCACACTATTCTGTTTTATGGTCCGATTTGGCTGTTTGCTAGCTTGATACGACTTGATTTCTTCCCGGAGTCGAGTTCTCCTCACGGTACTATGGGCAGCACCGAATTTTCTGGCCAAATCACGGTCCGACAGATTAGGATTCCTCTTAATCGTCTTCAAACTCTTACCACGCAGTTTCAGGTCGACAGTTCCACTCCGACGATTGGCTTTAGGCTTCCGAATCGTCGTCAATGTTTCCTTATACCGTTTGATAACGCGCTATATGGTATTTCTGGGCAATTTTAGCTGTTTAGCTAGCCTAGATTCAGACCACAATGGATTTTCCAAATAACTGTGCACAATTTTTGCTTTAATCTATAGCAAGGTATTGGAATTGCTGGAAAAACCGACTTTCGAACGGAGCATCGGAGACCCATAGTGTTATATACCATTCGACTCAGTTCGACGAGATCGGAAAATGTCTGTGTGTGTATGTGTGTGTATGTGTATGTGCGTGTGCACTTTTAGAAGATATTTGAACGCGCTCAATTTTCTCAGAGATGGCTGAACCAATTTTAACAAACTTAGACTCGTTTGAAAGATACTATTGGGCCATTGATCAAGTTCAAAGATCAAATGGCTGAGACTTTTGGTTCCGGAGATATGATTGTATAAGTGACGTAACCGACAAAAAGCGTTGTATTTTAACGCGCTCAATTTTCTCAGAGATGGCTGAACCGATTTTAACAAACTTGGGCTCGTTTGAAAGCTACTATCGGAGCATTGATCAAGTTCGAAGATTAAATGGCTGTGACTTTTGGTTCCAGATATATGATGGTATATGTAACGTAATATTTTGGGATCACTTCTAATTTTGTGAAGCGCTAGTGCTCAAAAGTTTAAGCACCTCGAAAAATGTCCTCATGCAAAGTTTCAGCTTAATCGGACACGCGTAAGCGGTGCTGCCCGGCGGTTAAGGTTTAAAAATGTTCGATCTTGAAAAAGCACCATAGGGGGGAGTACATGAAATTTCCAAAATCGAAAATATTTTTTGATGCCGAAACTCTTAAAACTGCATGAAACGTCGAGATTTAGTGTCATCTCAAAAAAAAAATATTTTTTGAAAGAATCAACTTTCTGGGTTTTTTTTTCTAAGTCCCAAAAAGTCGATGTTTTCAAAATTTTTTTTTCGAGATGACACTAAATTTCGACGTTTCATGCAATTCTAAGCCTTTTGGCATCAAAATTTTTTTTCGATTTCAGAAATTTCATGTAGCCGTACATAAGTTGCATACCTGCACTGAGGATGTAGCTATCGAACACCGCACGAAAAGGAAAGCGCACTTGTGCTCTGTGCCGGATAGATAGATTTCAGGTGTGCACTTGTGATTGAATATGCTGAAGCGAGAGAACCACATTCTCTTCGCATGAATCGCTCTCACGTGTGCTCGCCTAAATACACCAGTTTGTGCAATAGTTCGCGATCACTTCAGTGATTTGTAATGATTTATAGATAGCAGAGTTGGCCTTGCTTTGATAATTTTAATTGCAGTAGTGAAAATCAAAAATTTATTAATGTCGTTTTCGCTTGATGCCAAACCTAACCCAGATTCCACTGCTTTTAACTGCTGTCAAACCGTTTGTTTGAAGCTAGTTTCGAACCGAGCGAGTTTCAACGTTGTTGAACTGAAAACCGAATCAGTGTCGAACCTAGTTTATTTATCAGGTTTGCTCAAATCCCCGTTGCTAAGTGCGAAACCAACACAGTTTCGTGAAAAGTGTTTGTTTGATGAAACTACCCTGGCTGTCCCTGTTCAGTTCAGTTCAGTTTTCTCAAATACATAAGAAATTATATTTTTGCTGAATGTGCGATACTTCTTTTGTATCGCACACCAAAGTGCACAGCGACGTGTACTTCAGTGCAGATATCTATGGTGCGATCATGTGCTAGAGGTAAAACTGTGATGAGTAAAAGAGAAGAGCTCTTATTAAGGTTGTCAGAATAACGGTAGAAATTCGGAAATTTACATATCTGCATAAGCGGCCCTTACACGTGGCAATATTATCGTCAATCCAAAGTATTGTCAATACCGTCAATCCAACTGACTTGGTCATTCGAGTCCGCATTTTTCGACAAATCAAGCGTTTGGAGCTTCAAATATTGCAACTGAACATTGAAACATTGTGAGAAGAGTTCATTGTACATCGTTGACAGTTACCTATATGGAGAGAAAGTATTTTTGGATTGATGAACAGTTTTGATTTGTTGACAATATTTTTGTCAATCCAAGTTTCCAGTACAAGATCAAAAGTATTGTCAATACGCCTTTCATTGACAATCATATTGTCCGTGTAAGGGTCGCTATACACACAAACATTTTGCGATCTCGACAAACTGATTCAAATGGTATTTGACTCTCGGGCCTTCGGGTTTCGCTACCAAAGTCGATTTCTACAATGGTTGCATATTCTTTCTGTATGAGAAAGGAAAAAAACTAATGTAATGTTAAATAAATGGTTCTATTCCTATATACATTCCTTTTTCCATTGGAAATGTAGTATGAAAAACAAATTACAAAACTAGAACCTTTCTCAAAACCTCAATAATTTAGCAATGAGATTGGCATACAAAAAAATAATTTGTTTTTTAAAATTAAAATTCATATTGAAGTGTTTTTACATAAAATAATACTCCGAAATAATTCCGAGTTGAACGATCAAACAAAACTACAAATCATGAGTCAACTCTTGCAAATCTTCTATTCCGGCAGATTTAATTTTCTCATTGTATTACTGTATCACTTTGAAAACCGACTTTTCAACTGAGGACGAAAACGGAAGGTCAAGTTACTTGAACCATTCAATTCGGTTTATTGGATTCCGAATATATGCGTATGTATTTATGCTTGTTTATGTATGTATGTGCGTGTGTGTGATAAAAATTTGCTCTTTATTTTATCTGTACCAATTTCTACAAATCATACAAATTTTTCAAAATAAAATTCAAATGCAAATTTTACGAATAATCTCATCTCTACGTTTAGGGAAAGGTCATTACACCAACAGGTGTATTGAAACAGTCTTTCAAATATAATAGCTGGGGAACCAACAACATTAGACACTGCTGAAGCTCAAGCACCAGCTAAGTCCGTAAACTATCAGAGAATCAAACAAATTTATTCTAACGTCTTGACACATCCTAACAAAACATTTTTTCATTTAGAAAGCTTTTCGAAAATGTTTGCATGAGTCATCAAAATTGGATTCAAACGATAAGACTACTGCCAAACTTTATCCATTTTTTGTACTTCAAAGTCCAATTAATATGCATGAGGAAGGTTCCATCGCACCAAAAATATAATTTCAAAAATTCGCAAGAAGAAAAAAAATTGAGTCAAGGTGGGAGGAAAAGGAAACTTTATTGTGGCATAATTTATGCACGATTCCGTAGGAGACAGAAAAGTGGTATAGAGCTATCGATCAGTTTAATTTATTAGAAAATTTGGATGATCTGTAAAAAGGTCCCCTTGCAAACAAAGCAGAGGAAATTAAGATTTAATCAAAGAAAAAATTTGAGGTAACTGGAGAGAAAGAAGTATTGATCTGACTGAAATAGTGATCAGTTTCTTTATTACGGACATTTCGACGCATAAATATTTTCACTTTATTCACGTTTCGACTTACGCAGATCTGTGCTTTAGTAGTAAAAATTATACTGCCATGGCCACCTCAACTTAAATTGCTACCCGATCGAAAATAAAAAATCGTTCACCCGTACCTGACCCGAACCCGAGATTAATTGTCCTTCCAACCCCGAGCCCGACTCGTACCAAATAAAAAAAAATTAAAATGTTTACCCGTACCCGACCCGAACCCGAATAAAGTCCCGATACTCGACCAATTCTTTTAACCCGAACCCGAGCCGTGCCCGTTGAAAAAGAAAAAATCGGCACCCGTATCCGACCCGAACCTGACAAACATATATTTTTCTGTATGAAACCCGGTCAAGAATTGACGATGTTTTATTGTATTATGACATTTTCCCCGATATTTTTTTAATTTCAGAACAATGAAAAAAAAACAAATATTTTCACAAATTGTATAGAAAATATATGCAATTTTTTTATATTTATACAATAAATTTATTGCATGATCTACGATCTGTAAAATTTTTATATAAATATCTTTAAATGTTAAAAAATGGCATGACTATTTCAAAAATTTGACGAAAGTTTTGATAATCAAACAGAACCAAATTATCAACACTTCAATAAAAATTGAAATAAATCTTTTGGACAAAAAATGAAAACATTCTCAATCAAGTCCTGAAGCTTATTATGTGGTAACTATCAAAACCGTATATTTCTACCAACACGTACACTAAACGAGGCTACCGAATTACACGAAAATTCTCATATCTGATGAATTTAATTGAGTTTAAATGACGATGGGAATAACCCAACCAACCGTCCAGTGAACTGAAGCACTATCGAGCGGCTTTGTCGCGACAGCCCTTCGACCTCAACATCAAAGGTTAATGAAACTAACATCAGCTCAAACGAGCCCAAGCTAGACAGGTAATGTGATCGTTCTGAGAACTTGTTCTGTGTTTACCTTCGACGTTCTTCTTCACGTGAGAAATGCCTCATCAACGTAAAGGAACAAACAAGAAAGCGAAAGTGAGTCTTGGTCAGTGGGTTGCTGCTGTGAAGGTAAAATTTAAACTCCGGACAATCCAGATATTTCTACGCTAAAACATTCCTAATCCCTTAATCTTCTAAATATAGACCAGAAAATTGCAACTTGAATTTGGTACACGATTTTGTAGTTTTCCACACGCGTTTCGATACAGAATGGCACAGAAAGTCTTTCTTAGCTTCCTTTCGGATTCGAATAGCTCCTCCACCTGTCCGCTTTTTGGTCGTACCGCTAGGTTACCAACCTGCAACGGATCAATTTCCATACATCGTGCTCGTGACTGGATTAGATTTTCTATTTTATTTACATTCTCTGGCGAATGAGATCATTTGGTTTACAACATTTCGAAGAAAATGGGCAGTTAAATTGATTTCACTTCAGTTCTGCCCTGTTATTATCCCGACCGGTTAAGAAACCAACGATGCGGGGAAGACTTTTAACGATTTATGTGGAATTAAATAAATTCTTTGATTACAACAGTTATTTACACACTGGAATGAAATATACACAAAAAGTTATCTAGTAATTGTAGACAGTGAATTTGTGATAAAAGGGTTGCTTTAAAATATTTGCTTTTAACAGGACAAAATGAATTATTTATACCACAAAATCAATGTGATATGAATAATTAATTTTGTCCTGCTAAAAGCAATCGAATACCATCTTAGGCTTGGATAGACGTTTCACCCTTACCAAATTTTTAACACTTTCCACCAAACATCGGAGTCGCGTTCTATTTTTAGGTGTGTGGTCCTAAATAGTTTACATAAGGCATTTTCAAAACTATACTGAAAAGTGAGTTATATCTACTCAATAGTAAATAGTATAATTGTGCCTTTAAACAGTGTGACGACAGCTAGTTGTTTGGAATGACAGCTTTGTCAAGTACAACCCTCTCATCAGGCCGTTCAATTTTGTTTTTTTGAGCGCTTGTTGAACGAAATATTGCACGAAATACTCGTTCAATTTGCTGGAACGGTTTGTTGTTGTTTTTTGTCTTGCAAAAATAGTGTGAAAATTAAGTGTTACCTTTACATAGAATGTTAGCAGGTATGTATTGTTAGTTTAAACAAATAAGTGTAAAAAACTTCAGAAATTCTGCAGTAACACTAGTCCAACGGGGCTCCAACTCCTTATGTTAAAAATGGCTCAACAATGGACCTCTGTCTGCCGGGTTTGTTGAACGAAAAAATGGCATTCGGTTCAACGGTCTGTTTCAAAATCGGCAAACGAAGGTTCCGTGTTGGCCTCCCGTTGAACGATTGATTGGACTTTCATTGGAACAATGATCCAACGTATTGGACCAATGAAGGACCACCGTTGAACGTTGTTTTTCTAAGTGGGAATGTAAAGCTTACGAAACTGCCAGCATTCCGGATTAAATGTTTTGATTTGTTGCCTACATTACGGATGAGATGTCGTCACTCTGGTTATGGGCCCTCTAGTTATATTTACTCAATGGTTGAGTCATTTTGACTCAATTCGGGTTGAATGCCGTTTAATTCAGGTTAGTTTCTTGAACGAAACTTTTGCTGTTGAGTGGTTTTTTACACAATAATGAAGGAAAAGATTTAAAACAACTAAAAATTTAGTAGAAAGAAATCAAATAGTAGATATATTTTTTTCTGTGTACATCATATTGCAATCAATTTCGATAAGCTGACGATTCCTTATAATTTCAGATGTTAGTTGACGATGGTTCTTGTATCAATATAAAATTAATGCTATCACTTTCGCGCGCAAATGATGTTTGCTTCACAACCATCTCCTCAATTCTTTGGAATTATTTTCGGCTCGAGGAAGCCTGCAGGCAAATCACTTCATGTCAATTTCACCGAACCTCGATTATCGAAAGGGAAACCTGGCAGCGTAAAACGAGCCCCCCGTAAATAAACACAATCTCGAAGCAGTCGTTACTCATAATCCTGGACATTGGCATATCTTTAGGTCCCGCGAAAAAAAAATAACTTCTTTCATGTCTGCAAGATCCGCCTATTGGTGATTGCTATAAGAGATCTTATCTTGACAGACAGTGAATCTCGTACGCGCGATTCCGAAGAACGGAGAAATCAAAAATGCTCTCGATTAAACCCGTTGGCCAAAAAAATAAAAACAGCTACACGCTGATTGCCAATCTGTCTCACGCGAATTGAATTCGGCCTACATTTCAGTGTCGATGCCAAAACGATCCCAGCGGTGCCCCCATCATCAGGTACCAGAAGAGGTGATCAACCCGATCGCCAATCGCCAATCGCCGAAGGTGCCCTGCGCTGACAGGAAAATAAACTTCACATTTCCGACCACAGAGTTGGGTGTGCAAAATCACATTCGAGCCATCGATGACGGATTCTAATAGGTTGATAAAGGAGGGTGCCACTGCCACCGCAAATCTAAAAACAATAATTAAAATTTTCCTTTTTCAGATTCGCTTGCTTAACAGCGGTTTTCTCGCGTTCAAATATGTAAGGTTAACCCATGGATCCAAGTGCTTTGATGGTCACGATAGCCGCTCGTTACCATCGAGGTTAATCGAACCGATGGCTTTTCTGGATAGCATACCGTACAAGGGTTGAATATTGACGAGTAAATATTAATGTTCGACTTATGGAATTTAAGTTATATCCTGCATAAGATCTTTTTTGTATAATGAATTGTTGACCAAGCTGGAAGATTGGAGATTTTTGTTGAAGTACATTTCAATGATTAGATCAATCAACCAGTTTTGAATATTGAAATTTACAACAATGTATTCTAAATAACATCCACTCAGTAATAAATAGCATTTTAGGGTTTGTGTTGTAATATACTAAAGTTGCCTTAAACTCAGCTTTCACTTTCCATCAAAACCCATGAAAAAAGGACAGATGAAACAAACGAAAAACATCAATATTCACGGAAAAGTATCACCCAGAGAAAGGACTCGAACCTACATCCTTCTCCTCACTACCGTGCGTATGCTCTACCAACTAATCTACTCTGGCAGCAGCCGATAAAACCGCGTTGAACACGTGCATGATACTTTGAACGCGCCGGTTGAAGCTCAAACTGCTATTAAGGTGAAATGTAGCGGAATGCGAAAATCGCGTTTTTGATCAATTATTCAAAAACTAGACCGATTTTCGAAAAACCAAAAACACTTAAGTTTTTGAAATCAAATTTATCATAACTAAGTTGTTATTCTTAGAATTTTGAAATTTTGCTTTGCAGAGCCGTAATTGGTTTTTGAAATGTATAAACGGTCACTGTTCCGTTCCACGGGGATGATTTTAGAACTGAAAAGTAGTGTTTGTAGCAGAATTTCACATAGAATCTAAAAATGCAACTCAAAATTATAAAATTTTAGCTAAAACAACCGAAATTTAAAAAAGTTTACATAATTTTTTTCGCATTTTTTTTATTGCTTGCGCGCTGCTGTTTCGTATTGAGGTGGTGTAAGAAATGCACGATGGGCACGGTGGCATTATATCGTGAACAAAAATTACATATCAAATAATGACGCGAATTTATGCAGTATTGGTTTTTTTGTTGAAATAAAAATGAGTTGAATACAATAAAATGGGTATTATAAGAAATCGTTTATTATCTAAGTAGCTGTCATTTATAATGCTAATAATATCCAACTCTGTTGAGTTCAATGCATTGATGTTGCTGAAGCAATAATGCTTGGCTGTGTAATATCGTAAAACAGCTATTATTTTAGATTGTACCAATTTTTATAGCAAAACTAAAACTTCAACATTGACAAGCTACTGAATGAAATGAATACAAGCCAAGTATTATCGTTCATTAACCTGATATACAAACAACATGATAAACATTGAGGGTCAGCTTCGAGCCAGTTAGCATGGAAAACTTATTAGAATTCATTGGTTTTTCAATTATCATGAAAACAATGAATCAACGCTTGATTTTGCTTTCAAAATCGATTGAATAATAAGGAACTACGAAATAACTTTATATTAAATTTCGTGCCCCAAATATGTGCTTGAGAAAAGATTCACTAAATAATTTTGACTGCATGGTATGATGAACTATTAGTTATAATTGGAATGAATTCCAATAATGTAATCTAAGAAATTATTAAACTTTTGATGATTTCTGGCACCGGAGGCCAGAGGCTGTTTGGTCTTCGGTTCGTTATCGTTGAAACAGACATTTCTAGACTCATCATGCTATATAATTCCGAAAGTCGCTTCCGAAAAAAAGTTAATGGTGAATACTTTTACGTAAATACTATCTCATCGGCGGGAAGGGCCTGGTGAACTAGCAAGTTAGTCAATACATATACATATAACCTCATGTTAATCATTCATAATTACTCATGATTTATAGCTCTAGTGTAAGAGTAATCACTAACAATAATGATTGAATTAGCATATATTCGAAGTGTGAAGAATTCAAAAATCCATTACGTCCAGCCTTTTTTACAAGCCAATATAACGAGAGGTAAGCCCACTGCGCTCAATCATTGAAAAAAGTTCTTTCAAGAATATAATGTTTAAGGCACACTGCTTAAGCTCTAAGATGCCAAGGGCTTTTACTAATTTAAAATTTACGACTAACTTAAAACTAGGGTTGTATCATTAAGTAATGTCATATTTGGGTCGCAGTGGTTGACTTTGGCAGATCCAGCCTTCATGTGGTGATCGGCCGGTGAATTGAATATTTCATGAGAGTCTTCCATATGGCGTTGGTGAATATTCATGTTGGCCGCATTCTTCGGTCCGTGTGGGTCCGCGGTGAAAAAAGTTCTTGTTTCTATGTGTCCGTTTTTCTTGGTACGCTTTGTGCGACGGTTCGTTCAACTGAAGCGGATAAAATTTTGCGCGTATTTCATGACGCTACATTTCACCTTAAAGCCTCACCTCACCTTGACCTCATTTCACAAATCGCCGTGCGATGGGTGGTATTGAGTGTAATAGTCAGAGCGAGATATGAGAATGCACTGAACATTCAATTATATAACAATTGTTTCCATCAGTAAAATTATGTTTCTAACTTCAACTCAATCATCCAGTTGACATATTTTATATGATATATTACAGTATATTGAAAAAATTTGAAAAGGCGGGTGTGTAATGTCAGAGACATAACTGGATGTCGTGGATACGAAAACAACTGACATGTTCCTTAACACTTCCGAATATCAATTAGTTGATCAATTATATGAATTATGCAAGCATTCCCCTTTCCCACATTTTTCGCAAAAACAAAGAAGGCTTCACTTGATCTAGATTACTGTGGATTTCACACAGCGAAAAGTGCAAACGACACAAAATACATCTGCTCGTAGTGGCGATAGAATCCAAACTGATCCTATTTTTGTTGAGAGGTTTGTTTTTACCTGGTTTCGTTTGTAGCTTTTTCAATAATGGGCTGTCCTAACGGCTATAAAAATAGCAGCATGCAGAATTTTAATTTCGATATTTCATTTCGGATTTGCATTTCATTGAAAGAAACTATACGGATGCTGTACGGGATTCATTCCTGCCTTTCAGAAGGACCAAATTGTGGAACTCACTACGATATTAAACACTGTTCGGAACATTTTCTCGAACGATTTGTTGTACAGCAGCAGATATTTTGTTCTCTTCCTCAGAACGCGTTCTGATTGGCTGGTGTTGACATGGGTCAAATGAGACAGGTTTTTCAATAGTGTACTATTGAAATACCTCAATGCTTTTTCTTTACACGCTTAAGTTGAAAAATTTCGATTCTATTGGTAGTTAGATTATATAAATCCTTTCACAGATCACTGAGCTATGAGCTTTAAAAATACGAGAAAGGCAAACGCGCCTTATGAATTATCCTCTTTGATACTCGTTTATACCAAACATTTCAGAAAAGTTTAATTTTGAATTATTTGAGAGTATGTCACACAACTGAAAATTTTATCATAAAATTGTGATCATGTTTCCGATGGCACGTAGCAAAGTTATGTGGATTCGTTAGATACAACAAGAGATATTCACGATCAAAAACTTATCACTCTCTCAGTAGGTAAATTTTGAAAAGGTACCCTATAGTAAAGTAAGTCGTATTCACGACAAAAGAAAAATCGTGAAAGTAGTAAAAACTTTTAAAACGATTATGTACGTCAATAGTAAGAGAAACCAGAACACTCGTCTCAAACTAAAGAATTAAGAAAAAAATCATACACATTTGAAAAAAAAGTACAAAGTCACGTCTTCTGAAACACGTTCTACTATATCTTTGAATGCTTTGAAACGAAATTTTAATTTAATTTTTTTTTAATTTAGTTTGGCTCCACAAAGGCGTACATAACAGCTATTCCTAAAATATTTACGCTTAGTGTTCTATTTTTGAACGACGCGCTTGTTTCACAGTATTAAGGAAAGTCACCAATATTTTGTCTCTGTGTAAGGTAACAGCAAAACAGGCTCATAACGCTTCACGTATTCGAAGCTCCTTCTTTTAATCAACTGTTCTCTTCAAAATTTCGAGCAACACTCAATTTTCTCGGAGATGGATAAAAAAACGATTTCTATAAACTTAGGCTCGTTTGAAAGCTACTATAGAATTGTGGATTAAGTTCGAAGATCAAATGGTTGCCACTTCTGGTTCCGTAAATATAATGGTATTAGTGACGTAAACGACAAAACGCTTTTTTAACACTCAATTGTCTCAGATATATCTGAACCGATTTCAACAAACCTAGACTCGTTCGAAAGCTATTATTAACCATTGAACAAGTTCGAAGACAAGGCTGTGACTTTTGATTCCGGAGATGTAATGGTATAAGTGACGTATCCGACAGAACGTGTTGAAACCGATTTTAACACGCATAAGCTTATCTTAATACTACTGTATTGCATTGTAGATCAAATTCCAAGATTAAATGACTGTCACTTCTGGATCCGGAAATATAGTTGTACAAAACGCGTTGTTTTTCACCGCACAATTTTCTTAGAACCATCTCTAACCAATTTCTACAAGTATAGGCTCGTTTGTAAGCTACTATTGAAATTTAGATAAGGTTCGAAAATTAAATGGTTACCACTTCCGGTTCTGAAGATCATCGGTTGAAATCTATCATCAAAGAATTTCGATAAACTTAGGCTTATTTGAAAGCCAATGTTAATCAAATTTGGAAGAAATATGTGACGTAACCGACGAAACCAGTGTTTCTTAATGCACCAAAATTGATCGGAGATGAATGAATCGTTTTCTAAAGACTTGAACTCGTTGGAAAGCTACTACAAGGTTATTCGATAAGCTCACACTAATAGTGGAGAATAGAATCTTATAAATATTTCAATTGAACGGCAAGAGAAGGATTCTTAGTGTCAATATTTGGCGTTTTTATCGAACAAACACTGAGTAACATCATATACCATATGCTCTTCTTTATCGGGAAATCTTTTGAACTGTGTTTCAACATATCCAGAGTAGTTCAATTGGCAGAACGATTTCCCCGGATCTGCCTTTCAAAATTTGTGTCGTCAGGTTTCGTATTTCGATATTTTATTTTATCAGTCATTGCTCAGTCTGCTTTTCCGTTGGGTAATGCATTAAAGTTAAATATTGGGAATGTTATCATGCAAAGTATGGCTTAGGCATATGTGACCAATACTAAGTTTTTTTTCTGGGTGCGTAACAGCTTTTCTAATAATTTGACTTAGAACTGAGACAAAAATAGCAGAGAATTTCATACAACCGATTAGTTTTCGAAACTAATTCCACATCATCCGAGAAAACAGCTAACAGTGAGTAGTTTAGCTTTTTGAATTACTTCTTTTTCCAGTTTCTTGATGAAAACGTAGAATAACTTTGACGTCATAATTCTATGTATTCATAGGTAAAGAATTTCATTTAAAATTATCTCCGAACATTAAAACACAGAAATAACTAAATTAGAAATTCTTAATTTGCGCAGTATTTCTGCAGATCCTGTCATTGGTCAAAGTACGAAGATTCTGTAAACTTTCGACATCCATATTACGTTTAGGTTTTAAAAGTTTGCATGCGAAGCTCAACAGTTTAAATTCATCGCGTCGCAATTCCAAACTGACTAACGTATTTAATTAGAATATTTACTTGTTAATGGCAAGAAAAGCGATATTTGAATCACGACTTGTATCATGAACCAAAAATGTATGTACCGGAGCGCCAGGAAAAACTTTTGTTTCCATTCCTCAATCAGTACAAGTGCTATATTCTGTTTTGGAAGGATTTGTCATCTTGGCATCAAGGGATGGTATTCCACGAACAACGTCCTACTGAAGCGCAATTTAATAAGGGGCTACAGGCTATTGTCAGTGACATGCAGCTCAATGCAAACATATGCAGATTCAAATCTCACAAGAGTTTAATGGTTTACTATTCTCAACATATTTGCAACTAACAGATTTGTTTGATCCTGGACAGGATTTAGCAATGATTTCTTGAAAAATATCCCACATGTCTATACCAACTGGTCATAATAACAGATCGGCTGAAAAGTTCGTATCGTTTCTATGAGAGGGCGCCACTAGAATTAAATCCATACCATTTCCAGTTAGTACCAACCTTCAAAAGATACGTGTATAAATTTGACAGCTGTCTGATTATTAGTTTGTGATATATTGCATTTTGAGTGAAGCTACTTTTGTTATTGTGAAAAAAATGGAAAAAAAGGAATTTCGTGTGTTGATGAAACACTACTTTTTGATGAAAAAAAGTGCCGCCGATACCAAAAAATTACTTGATGATTGTTATCCTGACTCTGCACCGGGCGAAGCAACAATGCGTAAGTGGTTTGCAAAATTTCGTACTGGTCATATGAGCACCGAAGACGATGAACGCAGTGGACGTCCAAAAGAGGCTGTTACCGATGAAAACGTGAAAAAAATCCGCAAAATGATTTTCAATGGCCGTAAAGTGAAGTTTATCGAGATAGCTGACACCCTAAAGATATCAAAGGAACGTGTTGGACATATTATTCACGAATATTTGGATATGAGAAAGCTTTGTGCAAAATGGGTGCCGCGTGAGCTCACAATCGATCAAAAACAACAACGAATTGATAATTCTGAGCAGTGTTTGGAGCTGTTATATCGAAATAAAACCTATTTTTCTCGTCGATATATAACAATGGACGAAACCTGGCTTCATCACTTCACTCCGGAGTCCAATCGACAGTCAGCTGAGTGGACTGCACGCGATGAACCGAACCCAAAGCATGTAAAGACTCAACAATCGGCCGGTAAGGTTATGGCGTCTGTATTTTGGGATTCGCATGGTATAATTTTCATCGACTACCTTGAAAAGGGAAAAACCATCAACAGTGACAATAGTATAGCGTTATTAGAGCGTTTGAAGGACGAAATTTAAAAAAAAAACGGCCTCATTTGAAGAAGAAAAAAGTTTTGTTTCATCAAGACAATGCACCGTGTCACAAGTCGATGGAAACCATGCTGAAATTGAACGAATTGGGCTTCGAATTGCTCCCTCATCCACCGTATTCTCCAGATTTGGCCCCCAGTGACTTTTTCCTGTTCTCAGACCTCAAGAGAATGCTCGCTGGTAAAATATTTAGAAGCAATGAAGAGGTAATCGCTGAAACTGAGGCCTATTTTGAGGCAAAGGACAAATCGTACTACAAAAATGGTATCGAAAAGTTGGAAGATCGCTATAATCGCTGTATCGCCTCTGATGGCAATTATGTTGAATAATAAAAACGAATTTTGGCAAAAAATGTGTGTTTCTATTAAACGATACAAACTTTTCAGCCGAACTGTTATCCTAGCTTTGAAACTTTCTCCAATTTTTTTTAAATGTAGAAACGTATTATTTGCGACTCACCATTTTGGTTGTTGACCATATTGAGTTTTCTGCCCACTGAAAGAACTGTAGGAGCCAGTTTGGGAATCACTGCATTAAACCAACACTCGCTGATTCTTCAGACAGTTCTTTTTGGGATTGTATTTTAAAAAACAATCTCGCCATTCATCAGCCGCGGGTTCGCTTTAATCGTCGTCGATGCTTCCCCGATCAGTAAGTAATAACAAGTTTATAACAAAAGCAATTTCTGTAATAAATTCTAATTTAAGTCTGATCATATTGTCAACAATTATCAAAGAGAGATACATTTTTGTTATTCCCTGATAATCGGGTTCCTATGCATTTGATGGCTGTATGCTCCACTGCGACGTAATTTGCTTGCAATGAACAATGAGATTTGGCCCTACTAACTTGATTAGGCTACATTCACCTTCTCTGTTAATTTCATATCAATACGTAGGTATAAAATCTGTCATTATAGAATAAGTTTTTTATTTATTTCTAATAGTTCATTTTTCTTAGTTTCCGTAGATGTGTTTATAATCTTGAAAAAAAAAATTTATTTGTGATACTTCAAAAAGCTTAAGTGCGCACTAATTTTCACTTCTCCTCTACAACAAAAACACCACTATAATTTATCACCCGAAGATCTTCTTTGTAAAGTTTTGGCAGAAATTTTGGCTGGTGTATAATACTGACTTGTAATCATCAGAATATGAATGGTTACAAAATCTAGCATTAATTTTCATAATGATTTATTTCAATTTTTTCGTTAGGACGCAGGATCAATTAATATAAATCGGTGCGAATAGTTCGACTATCGTTGAACAAAAAAAAATCATTCTTGCAAATTGAACAATACCTGAAAATTATCATAAGTTATAGCTGATTCCAGTAAGTAGCTCAGTACCGTCCTAAGAAAAATGCATCAAGCTTCACGATTTATGGCACACCTTTCCTAAACACGTCCTTAATTGTATTAATGACGTGTGGGACGATGCAGGGAGCCAAACAAACTTCTTGTCTCTAACAACATTGACTTCGTGAAATTTATAACATGCAATGAAAACTGGTTCAACCAGAAAATATAACCAGATCAATGATCGCAGTGGTATGAGACAATTTCAATGAACAACCATATATTGCAGAAAAACCAATTAAATGAGAATTAAGTTAAGACGAAAGCACTGATGAGGAATGCATAAGGGGATGTTAATGCCATCGAAGCTCCTGAAAGGCCCACCACAAACGAATAATTGCAGTTTTTATACTGGTGGCACTAATCTAATGAGAGTCGTGAACGAGTTTTCCTTCTTATTTACACATGGAAAGCTTGCGTTATGACACACTGAAAGGCGAGTAGTTATGATAGATTTAACCCATTGCTAACTGGGAACGGCAAAGTTGAATAAAATAGACTCATATGCATAAGAACGAAACAAAATCGATGTTTATTCATTCTTCTACTTGACGAGTCATACCTTGAATATCTAAATTTCGCATGCGAGTTTACGTGAATGCCACTGCATTTGCTGTACCGGAACGGAAACAGCACGGAAACGAAACGGAAGGGTTCCGACAAAGAGAACACTGACGGCGCACTGAGGGCACCTTCACTGAACCGTCACAGAACTGAAATGTGTGAATAGTCCTTAAAACGTAGTTTTGCTGACAGACGTGATCGTAGAGACACCGATGATGCAGAACGCAGTGGACCTCTAAATGAGGTGGCAACACCAGAAAACATAAAAAAAACACAAAATTTGAATAATCGCAAAGTGAAGTTGTGTGAGTTAGCTGACCTCGTGAAGATATCGAAAGAACGTGTTGGCATTATATTGCATGAGCTTTTGGCTATGAGAAAGCTCTGTTCAAAGTGGGTGCTGTGTTTGCTAACTGTTGACCAAAAACAAGATCATATTGATGTTTCTGAGCAGTGTTTGGTCATGTTTAAACGTAACAAACCGGAATTTTTAAGTCGATATGTGACAATGGATGAAAAATGGATTCATTAGTTCACTCCAGAATCAAAACGATCGTCATCTGGGTGGACAGCAAAGGTTATGGTCGCGTTATTTTGGGGATGCGCGTGGTGTAATATTTATCGTCTATCTTGAGAAGGGAAATACCATTAACAGTGAATATGATATAGCTTTATTGGAGAGTTTAAGGTGAAATGTAGCGTCATAGAATGCGCGCAAAATTTTATCCGCTTCAGTTGAACGAACCGTCGCACAAAGCATACCAAGAAAACCGGACACATAGAAACAAGAACTTTTTTCAATGATTGAGCACAGTGGGCTTACCTCTCGATATATTGGCTTGTAAACAAGACTGGACGTAATGGATTTTTGAATCCTTCACACTTTGAATATATGTTAATTCAATCATTATTGTTAGTGATTACTCTTACACTAGAGCTATAAATCATGAGTAATTATGAATGACTAACATGAGGTTATATGTATATGTATTGACCAACTTGCTAACCATGTATATGCCTGTTGTTTTTCAATGTTTATCACATTGTTTTTATCACGATAATACTTGGTTTGTATTTCATTCAGTAGCTTGTCAATGATGAAGTTATAGTTTTGCTATAAAAATTGCTTCAATCTAAAATAATACCTGTTATACGATATCACACAGCCAGGCTGTATTGCTTCAGCATCATCAATGCATTGAACTCAACAGAATTGGACATTATTAGCATTATAAATGACAGTTACTTAGAAAATAAACGATTTCTTACAATAATAATTTTATTGTATTCAATTAGTTTTTATTTCAACACAAAACCCAATGCTGCATAAATTCGCGTCATTATTTTATGTGTAATTTTTGCTCACGGTATAATGCCACCGTGCCCACCGTGCATTTCGCACACCACCTCAATACGAAACAGCAGCGCGCAAGCAATAAAAAAATGCGAAAAGTTTATGTAAACTTTTTCATATTTCTGTTGTTTTAGCTAAAATTTTATAATTTTGAGTTGCATTTTCAGATTCTTTGTGAAATTCTGCTACAAACACTACTTTTCAGTTCTAAAATCATCCCCGTGGGACGGAACAGTTACCGTTTATACATTTCAAAAACCAATTTCGGCTCGGCAAAGCAAGATTTCAAAATTCTAAGAATACTTAGTTATGATAAATTTGATTTCGAAAACTTAAGTGTTTTTGGTTTTTCGAAAATCGGTCTAGTTTTTGAATAATTGATCAAAAACGCGATTTTCGCATTCCGCTACATTTCACCTTAAAGCCTAAAATTGCGAATGAACGTCCGCATATGGAAAGAAAAAAAAATTGTATCATCAAGACAACGCACCGTATCACAAGTCAATCGAAACAATGGCAAAACTACATGAATTGAACTTCGCATTGTCGATTCTCAGCTCGAAGCACTTCTTGCTTGAAAGCTGTATCAATAATCACTTAACAGATTTACATTGCACTCCAAACTAATTTTACAGAAAATTCCATGAATTTTTATTCGTGTGATAAAAGTGCACACACAAAAGAAAGTGTTGCGTTATTTTTTCAAGTACAGTCTTTATTACTAATTGTTCTTTGTCGTGAGATCAATAAAAATAACGTGACAAATTCTGACATGTATCAGTTCGAAATATTAATAGTTAAAAATCACAGAAGTTTCTAGCCAGTATCAAAGAGAGATACATGTCTTAAAAACTTTGATTATGATCGGGATTGCTTACTGTTCCATGTTGTCCGTTCCATGAAAATATAATTGGAAATTTCTGAAGACAATTTGGTTTCGCCTGAGTACCGAATTATAATTAGCGCACAGGACTTTTTTTACTTATTTTCAAGTTTCGTCTTAGGCTCATCAATGCACTGTAGTTTATGTTGAACAGCAAACTGCTTGCCCAAACCGATACCTATGCGAAACCCTCAAGAAAATCGACAACTCTCAAATATTATGTCAATTCTGATTTATTTGTAAAGAGTGTATCGAAAATTAGCTATCCACAAACTTATTTTCAAATTATGACAAAAAACGATATTTTATTCCAACTAAAAATTGATCCTTTATTGTACGAGGTTAAACTTGAGTATAATGAAAACCGGATAAAATTTAGTTATTTAGTTCGAGCTTTTGATCGAACGCTCTTCATCAAGTTCCGGAAAAGTGTTGCATCGCATTTTTTGGAAGTTTGAGCCCAAATTTGTTTGAGCTCCTGCATGTTCCCAGCTGTCTTACCAGTCTTCTTGAAGACCCTCTTCACGATTGCCCAGTAACGTTCGATGGGTCGAAGCTAAGGGCAATATGGTGGATTGATATTTTTCTCAACGAAATTTTTACCCTATTCCGCAAGCCAATTGAGAGTGGTTTTGTCATAGTGAGCCGACGCTAAATCCGGCCAAAGCAGTGGAGGTGTACTATGCTTCTTATATAAAAGCAGTAATCTCTTCTGGAGACATTCACATCGATAGATTTCTGCATTTATAGCTCCGGTAGTACAGAAAATGGCTGAATTCAAACCACAGGAACATATTGCTTGCCATACCAGTACCTTTCGACCGAATTTCTCCAATTGAACCAATCTGTCCGCATCGCTCACATCCTCTCCAACGACGACAGTAAAGTATTGTGGACCTGGAAAGGTTTTTGAGTCCTCCTTTACATAAGTCTCATCGTCCATCAAAACGCATACATCCGGACACTGCAAAAGACGCGAATACAATTTCCGGGCCCTTGTTGCTGTTCGCTTCTTCTGTTCTACACTTTGTTTCGATATTCTATGCTTCTTGTGGGTCTTCAGGTGATTTTGGCTCTTGATACGCTGGATCATTCCGACACTTTTGTTCATGCTTTTTTTGGCCAAATCACGCATTGACATTGATTTGTTCTTCATGATTAGAGAGATCACTTTCTGATCCAGTTTCGGGTTGAAAGAACCGGGTTTTCTGCTTCTTCCTGGTAGCTCATTCCAAGAATAGTGCTCCCCAAACTTATTAATGATGGTTTTAACACTGGCATGATGCCGAGTTTTGTTCCGATAGGCTTCAAAATTTCACAGAATATTCTTGAAATGTTTTACTATCAGAAAATAGAAAGAAAATAATAAATGATTTTTCAAAAATGTTATACCCTACCCGCCCCTTGTTTTTCACTTCCTTTTCAATACGCGACATTTTGAAAACGCAGAATTTCAACCGCACAAACAAGTAACCAAACGAAAACTGACAGCCAAACGCATAGCATGCTGTGATTTGAGCATGAAAAAACCATCACAAATACATGCGTACAGCACAAATATATGTGGATAGCTTATTTTCGATACACTCCTTAATCAATCATAGATTAAATCTTGCAACGATTAATTATACACTGATAAAAATCTATTGCCAGTACCATAATTAAGAAATTATTAAAATCATGAGACGTGCCTTCCCATGAGATCAAACCTATTATTAATGATATTATGAGCAAAATGATTCAAATCATGCAAATGTTTATGGGATTTGCTTACAAAGCCATCAATAATAGCCCTGGTTTCATGAGAAGAAAGATTTCATAATTTTCATGATTTCCCAATCATGGAACCGGCAATGGATTTGTATCCGTGTAAGCTTCGATAAACCATACAATAGAAGAAACGAAAACAATAAATGTCAAGAATGCTACACACTTCGAAAAAATCCTGTTATTTTACACCTTATAAGATGCACATAAATGGAGCGTCGCCGTTCACGCAAAATCACATGTAATATTATGTGACTCGAATATTTCATAACATGAAATTATTTGAAATATTGATACAGTCACCGCCGAGACTTGAACCGAAAATCAGTGGATCACGAAGTACGCCTGTTATTCGACTGAGCCACAGAAACACACAGAAAAAAATTATGAATTTTACAGGTGACATAATTCTACAAACAATACAATTCACATCAACATAATTTTCCAAATGACTAAAAATTACATTCTTCAGTCCTCAGGTCCTCCAACATTTTTATGCACTTTGAAACAAAAAAGATTTTTAAAGACCTTCAAAATAGGCTTTCATTTCTGCAATGACCGAGACTTTTCATTCAATGTAGTATATGTATCAAGTATTCATTAGGTAGATATGTACTTCGGTGGCTCAGTCGATTAACGGATGTGCTTTTCGATCTAATGGTTCTCAGTTCAAGGAGCACTGTTGCTATCTATCTTTTGTTTTTTTTTATTTCATTCGATTTCTAGCCATGTAATATTCAAATCACATAATTTTACATGTGCTTGGATAAAAATTTGTGCGAAATACGACACTCCATTTATGTGCATCTTATGAGATGTAAAATTACAAGATTTTTTCGATCTGTGCACGCATACAGTCGCACGAGCTAGCCGAATGCAAATTAGGGATTAGGTTAGCAGTAAAATTCATTTTTTTTGTTGTGTCCGTTTCTTCATCTTTGTTCTACATCAACAGTACAACTAACCATATAAGGCTGTGCTTTGTAGTGAAGTGATTTTAAGCCATATTTACCATTATTTATTGGTCAAAAATAATTATAAAATTCCGTTATCTCTTAAGTAAAGGTCTTGTAGTGAATATACATAAAGAATGTTACTAAACAATTTGTAGCTTGATGATGTTTTTGTAATTGAAATCTCCATACACAAATTCCTAGTACACAGTTCACACTCAAACAATCTAATGAAATAGCCCTGAAATGAAATGTAAACATAATGATAATATATGAAAAACATAAAAATTATCTTCGATTTCGAAAACAAGCTTCGGTAGAAAGAAAAATCGTTTAATCTGCAATGCTAAAAAACCATTCACTACACAAAGTGATAATAAAACACTATTCAAACCGTTTCCCAAAATCTCACCCAAACTGTATAATCCGACCGTTGAAGTCAAATATGCTAAAGCGAAACAATCAAACAAACGAAATGGAAAGCTTAACTCGCTCAGCAATGGGGAACTTGAAGACAAAGCTACTAACGCCCATCCCACTTCGCGCGAGAAGACAAGTATATGCTGAGCAGCATAAACATAAACAAAGCATAAATCAATTCAACACTGTCCCATTCACTCGGCCCAACCGAATGGATGTTGGTACGCTTATGCTCAATTGCTCATGCTTTATGACTGGGCGAGCCGTGGATGATGAACACGGCAACTATGATGATGCGGCATTTGGCTTCTGCCGGAGATGACGGATGATGACGATGTTGATGACGATGATGCAGCGCATTGAATGCCAGAACAAACGATGAACCCTACGTGAGCGTTCGTATGCCTATATTATGCCCGGTACGTTTGTTATAGATTTCTATGATGGTGATTTTCATCTTTCAATTCCACGCGGGCGCATGTTTACATTCGAATAATAAGGTAGATAGAAGGAAGCCGCTCCGATTCGAGGCGCTGACACTCGAACTCGAACACTGCTATTGCCGCGAAGAATGGCAATGGAGAAATGAGAGTCACTAATGATGATGGTGATGACGACGATAATAGTAATAACAATGAATGACGACACCCGGAGGCGTCGTTGATGTACCGGGGAATCGGTGGGAGAGCCTCCCAGGAAGTGCCAGTCGAGGAATGTTGCGATGAAAGTCATGGGATTTGACGAATAATGATTGAAAGTGAGTGGGCCTATCGTTTTGCAATCATGCGATTGTAGAGGGTGAAAGTGATATCACTGAACCGATTGACTTGATGACTGAGTAAGATGGCAAGGATTGGTGTGAATTATCATTGATTTATGAGCCTCTCAACGGGGTCAAACCGATTGACCTCGGGTTTATTTTTCATGTCCTCGCATTGTTACTGCGAACGGACTGAAGATATTGATTAATAATTTGCGCATCAATCATCGGCAACAGTTAAACAAATTGAATGATACGTAACTCCTTGGGGGAAACGTGATGTAGTAGTCATACCTAATGGACCCTTAACATAAAAACAAATTGAAAAAAAACCGATGGACTATATGATGTATGTAGAACGTTGATTTCGTATCCTTTTTTGAGAAACTAAAAAAAGGGAATAGATCAACTCTTTTACCATTTCTTGAAAGGTATCAGGAATCAGAACAAATTGGCTCAAATGGCACGTTCCTCTTGATATTTTTATATTTGGATTTGGACTTGCATCAATTTGTTTTTAGCATTATTTTCCCGATATATAAGAGGGAAGGATTGAAGGGAAATGGTATGGTTTGGACTAGGAGGATGGGGGAAATCGACGACACAAAAACACAGAAAAGCAGAAGTAAATTCTGCACCCCTAAGGGATGCTGAACAATCTGCTTTAGTGGAAGCAGAAGTAAATTCAGAACCTCTACGAGGTCCCGAACAGTCTGCTGTAAAACCTATTTAGGTTTGTTACTATGTGCGCTCTTTCTGATGAACGATGTACAGTTAATAAAACGTCCAACCTCCGAGAGGATTTAGAGATTTTACAAAAGCGACACAATTCTGCACTCCCGGAAGAATGCAGAACGATTCGCAGTATGTACGAGCAGAAGTAAATTCGGTACCCCATGAAGAATGCCAAACAATCTGCTAAACCCTATTTAAGGTGAATACAGAAAGGATTCATTCACTCCAGAAAGAACGACGAACCCTTCTGACTATAACTCCTTACCACATTGGGTGAGAAACGAGAGAATATCCTTTAATTGTAGCTCCGCATACGGATACGTGGTTGCGTCAATGCGGGACAGTTACATATCAGATGATATGAAGTGCCATAATCGCATTCACATAAATCACACATGGTAAAGCTGGTTCAGGGCCAACGAAATCATTCGTTGCGCCAGCTCTAGCCAACTCATCAGCCCATTCATTTCCAGTAATACCAGAATGGCCGGGTACCCATAAGAATCGCGTAGATTTCTGCTTGGAACACAGTACAGTATCTACCAAGTGAATGAGACTGCTCTAGCCTCATTTCACGACAGTAGACACCAGCACCAGCACGACCATTCAACAGAGAACCGTACCTATGTGTTCATCAAGTTGTCGTTCCAAACAACCAAAGGAAAACAACACGAAGAGGATAGCTGACATTGAATGTTTTAAAAGCAAAACTGCATGTGAGAGTTAGGTCACTAGAAGCGAGTAAATACTCATTCCACGTAACCATTTGAGACCGCAAGCGACTGTGGCTAGTAGCATAATCTAAAGGGTTACTGTTCCAAAGCCCTGTAACCTTAAGACGGTATGCACAAGATAAAGCTTCTTGTTTTAGGAACACATGTAGTGGTTTAATGTACAGTAGCGCCTCTAGAGCAGCAGTAAGAGTTGCTCCTGTCATCGCCATTAGGACCATCGTTTGGAGATGATTTAGCTTTGACTGAACTGTCGGACTTCTCCTTTCTGCCACCATACAAGATATCCATATGCTAAAATTGGTCTAACAATAGTTGTGTAGATCCAATGAATGTATCAGGGTTTGAGTCCCCATGATTTTCCAAAAGCTCGTCTGCATTGGCCGAAAGCCATGCAAGCTCTTTTAATCCTGAAGTCAATGTGAGAAGACCAATTCAGTTTTGAATCAAGAATAACCCCGACGTATTTAACTTGATCGACCACAGTGACCTCTGAACCGAAGAACTGTAACGGACGAGCTCCTGTGATTATCCTACGATGAGTGAAAAGCACCATTGATGTTTTGCCCGGAATTACAGAAAATCCAACCTGACAACACCATAGTTGAACAGATCGCAGGGCTTGCTGCATTAAATCAAAGAGAGTGTTAGTCGATTGCTCAACATTGCGTGTATCCAATTTGTGATACTTGAAGGTATGCCATGACCACGGACTGCTTCCAGAATTGAATTGAAAGACACGTTATCAAAGGCACTTTCAATATCTAGGAAAACTCCCAAGCAAGATTGCTTTTGTGAGAAATCTTTTTCAATGTTGTAAACAACATCATGTAACAGGGTTGTAGTGGACTGGAAAACTCCATCCTTTCCAGGAGACTTGTACGGAGCAAAACTCCCAACTGCCCATCTGACCGATTCAATCGTCACAACGCTTCGAGCAAGGGCCCAAGAATCGTAACTACCTGAAAAGTCTCGGGAAGAGCTATCGGTGATGGCTCCATACATTCTGGAAAGTGAGTGTTAAAAAGATAGTGAAGTACATCACCTTCATCAGACAAGTGTTCACCATCTGAAGTTCTTAAGAAACCGACATTAAAGTCCTTAGACTTCGAAAGTAACTTATTTAATCTGCTAGCCTCGTTGAGACTAGAGACATTTGTGCAGAGGCTTTTCCAACCACTTCGCTCAGACGATCGAAGAGCATTTTTGTAAGCCCTTCGAGCCGACACGAATGCCTCCGACCCATCTCTGCGTCGGTGGTTCCAAGCTCTTCTGCATAGTTTCCTTAGTCTAGCAAGTTCAGCATTCCACCAAGGTAGCTCGCACAATCCGAAGTGGACAAGCCTCTTCATATGCTGCAACTATGAGTAAGTTGTCTCGTCGACCACATTTTCCAAATCAATTGGTGTTTCAATTGTTGGTTGGTATCCGTAAAATCTAGTCGCTAAGCTCTCTTCATAGAGGTCCCACTTTGTAGATTTGGGATTACGATATGTGATAATATCAAATTTAATGTTTGAATGATCAAAGAAGATGTACTTATGATCAGACAACGAAGGTTCGAGCTCATCGGAAACGAGAAATTCACCAACTCATGCGCAATTCTATCAGAGCGGAGAGTTACGTCCAAAACCTCCTCTCTTCCAGATCTCGCAAAAGTTGGACGGTTTGCTGCATTGACTATGTGCAGGTTTGTACTGCTCACAAATTCCATCATATCAGAGCCTCTCAAATTTATATCTGTGCTGCCCCAAATGATATGGTGAACATTTATGTCACTGCCGATTACAAGCGGTAAATCAAATAACAAGTTTATATGAATAAGCTGTTTTCGTAACAAGTGCAGTTATAAGTTAACAGTTAAAATATCAAGTATCAAAAGAGGAAATAGTTTAGATACGATATATGGAATACAAAACAGTGTTGATTTAAAAACTGTACACAGGTAATTCCGTCCGTGTACGTATACTGATTTCGATACTTCCATCGCTTCCAGCAGTGTGGCTAATTTATAAATACGAAAATGTGTTCTTGGCCTTACTCATATCCAGAGTTGCAAATTGTCAATCATGGCAAATGATCTTGACAGACTGACTAAAATCATCATCAACTGTAATCGGTACGGTCAAAGTGTCTGTCAAATGAGATACTCGATAGTTCTATGACCAAGTAGAAGTATACTCAGTCAAAGACAGACGACTTTTTTGTTTTCTCTCTCATTCCTATTCTCTGTTGAAATGAAAAAAATCCATGAGAGTACAAACATAAACATAAATTGATAAAGTTCATTGTTTTTTGCGGAGTTTATTGGTGTAAATGAATTTAATTCAATGTTTATGCTGCTTGATTAATATTTAGTCACATCGTAATCAAGCAGTGACAGGAGAAATGAATATATTATCATTCGCATCAGCAATCAATGAGCGTCCTGGTGAGTATAATATCGAGAGAATTTATATTATGACAGATCGGCTCTCAGACACTCAATATATGATGATTGGTAGAGCCTGGTTGACATCAGTCCAGTGACATAAGCTTTCCAATCTTCGTCGTGCAAAGCTGCTAGTTGATAGTGACATTTAGCAGCTCAGTCATATCCAAAAGCTGTAGCATGTGAACATCATAGCATCAAGTTGAGTTAACATAATATGATATCAATGGAAAAATTGATGTGCTAAATTCAAATTAAGATTTCAACCTGATGTTGCTATCAATGTGCTATTTTTTGCGTCCACTTAATCCGAGTCCACACGCATCACTATGCACGAATGTATCAGTAGTAAATGTGTTTAAAATACATTGTCATGGAGCTCGAACAGTCTTTCGAATTTATCAATAATCAATGAATTCATAACTTCCTAGCAAACAAACAAAGCAACGAAAAGGGACCTCTCGATTGAACAACTAAAACCACTCGTATATTTGAATAAAAACTAACTCATATTGCTTAAAGAATCAACTCGTTCGATTTTTTTGCAGTAATAGAAAAAAACAACATCTAGAAGCGTTGTACGAGGTGTGCATCATATCACTTTCCAAGCAGCGCTTCACCACCTGCGTGTGGGAAACTGCGTCTCTGCGATAAGCAAAAACTACTGCATTACAGTCACACAAACTCATAAATGTGACCGGCAATCGTGCCGAAGCCGAAAAGGAGCGAAATGTAATAAAAAGTAAAACAATTCTCATATTTTATTCATATACTCCGCTTTGGGCGCCTTAGACAGCAGCGGACCGCTAGGTTGCATCGAAAGCACGCACTCACGGTGCAGTCAGGGTAGGCTTCACATTGAAGATGCGATGCGAGCTGCATTTTTCCATCCGTTCCATATGAAGATTTGCTCCGTGAACTTCAGCCGCCGGAGAAAAGGCGTCCGACATTATATGGGAGATTGCTCATCGGGATCTGCCTCCTTGCACTCATGACCGGCGACGAGATAAAAACCGAAAAATGTTTTGGTAATCACGGCGAGCCACTTGGTGGGTACGTTTTCGAATGATAATGAGAGAAATTGGTGTATCTTAAGTACATGATCCTGTGCACTTTAATGCTGGACGGCAAACGCTGCTAATGCAAGTCAAAGTGCTCGAAAATAACAGCCAAAATGTGGCGCAATTCGACAAAAATATGGCAGATGTATTTATTTTATTCAACATGATTAATGTTGTGGGTAAATGTTTCATACTTTTATTGCTATCGGCATCAGAAGCAAAGGAGAAATTAATGGTACTTACCCGATTGCTCCGGGAGCTCGGCTCCATTTAAGAGTGGTTTTTGTTTTTTGTTAGCTTGCAAATTTTTTTATTACATTTCACATAAGCTTATCTGGAAATAAAAGAAACAGAAGATTAATATTAGGATAATTGTGATTTTGTGTAGAAATGGAAAATGATGGCTTAATTTAAAAAATACGTTACTTTCATACGGCAGCAATAACACAAGTTAAATATTTTGTTAGAATATAATCGTATTATAATCGATAGGTCCTAATCAAGACAGTATTTAGAAAATGAAATCACTTATACAAAAATGGGAATGGTTTTGCAGTATCCGAAAACAACACTAATGCAACTGAATACTGTATACGTTTATGATATTTCATGTTTTCGTGTAATATTACAACTCTAAGAACGACACCGATATTTTTATGGTATTATATCGTAATCACTGCACATCAGTGAGTAGTGATGTGTAGCAATTTCGATGTAATAATCAATTGTAAGATAGCTTTTTGGTCAAGCGTTGCTCAACAAAATATTTATTTTGCGTTAAAGATCGACCTTTCGAAGAAATATCTCTTCATCTTCAAGACAAAAAGACAACAAATATTTATCGTCAATTGGATTCGAACATTGCTAATAAACGAAAACCAACAGCCACTCCACATTGATTATTTAATTGATTTTCAATCTAGATTGATATGCGTGACTGTTGCAGAATAGCTGTTCCCGTTTTCGACAATCTACTTGCCGAAAAATATTTGTTGTCGTTTTGCCTAAAGATATTCCTTCGAAACGTCTAATCTATATATATATATATATTCAACAATGATTGTGGGTATATATATGGATGTCAGTTTGTATGTTTGTAACGCGATAACTTCGGAACTACTGAACGGATTGCCACCAAACTTGGCACAGGTACTTCTTGTATTTCAGAGATGGTTTAGGGAGTATATTTATATGGGAGGGAGCGTAGCAAGTGTCATAAGAGGTCATGGAAAAATTCATATAACGTGACATAAATCGATACGTTTTGAAGACCGTAGAACCATTTTGCATACCTTAGATATGACTATATAGGGGGTGGATGTAGCAAGTGCCTTTAAATAGGGGGGTGTAATGTTTAAAACGGCATAATTCCGAAACTACTGAACGGATTGCCACCAAACTTGGCACAGATACTTCTTGCTCTTCTGAGATGGTCATAAGCGTGTTTCTATGGGGGGAGGGAGCGTAGTAAGTGTTCTTGACAGGGGAAGCTAATGAAAAAAGTTATCTAATTTGACGAGAATCGATACTTTTTTAAGACCATAGAAACATTTTGCATATATACCAGATATGATTATATGGGGGTGGATGTAGCAAGTGCCTTTAAAAAGGGGGGTGTAATGTTTGTAATGGCATAACTCCGGAATTACTGAACGGATTGCTATCAAACTTGGCACATGTACTTCTTGCTCTTCAGAGATGGTTATAAGAATATTTCCATGGGGGAAGGGAGCGTAGCAAGTGTCCTTAACAAAGGTGGTCATTAAAAATATTATCTAATTTGACGAGAATCGATACTTTTTGAAGACACGTTTTGCACAACTTAGATAATATTATAAGGATATTCTGTTAGGAGAAGGTGTAGTAAGTGCCTCTAAGAAAGGAGTGCATTTTTTGTAACGGCATAACTCCGGAACTATTGCACGAATTGCTATAAAATTTGGTACAGTTATTTCCTGTTGTTCAGAAATAGCCATAAAGGTATTTTTATAGGGGAGGAAGCGTAGCAAGTATCATTAACAGGAGGGGCCAAGGAAAAAAATTTCATAAAATTTGACAAGAATAGATAATTTTTGAAGATCATGCAAACATTTTCCATGCCTTAGATATGATAGATATGGGGAGTGAATGTAGCAAGTGCATTAAAAAAGGGGGATGTAACGGCATAACTCCGACACTACTGAACGGATTGCTATCACACTTGGCATAGCTGCTTTTTGCTCTTCAGAGATAGTTGTAAGCGTATTTTTATGGGGGATAGAGCGTAGCAACTATCCTTAACAGGGGAGACCATAGATACTTTTTGTGCAACTTAGGGTATTCGTGTGGGGTGGATGTAGTACGTCCCTCTAAAAAGGGGATGTAATGTTTGTAACGGCGCAACTCCGGAACTACTGAACGGATTGTTATCAAATTAGGCACAGATACTTCTTGCTCTTCAGAAATGATCATTATGGCATTTTCAGGGAGGAAAGTGTGTAGGAAGTGTCCTTAACATGAGGGGAGAGGGTCAATGACGAAATTTGAATAGAATCGACATTTAGACTAGAAGGAGGGGTTTTTGAAAATAAATTTTAATCTCCCAGTTTTTATAAAACAAGAGAGTGGCAAGAGTTTCAAGGTCGAATTTTTCTTTAAATAATTACAAAATATCTAGTTCCATTTTGCCGGGGAATTCAAAGAACTAAGGGAAAATAATCTTTGTCTGCCTATGAACGTGAGTGTATTCAAGTCTCAGCATAACTACAAAACAACTAAACGAATCGCCACCAAGTTTGGCACATGTACCAAAGGTGGGAATCGATATTTTTTGAAAAGCACAGATACTTTCTACACTACTCAGGGTAATCATGGAGGAGATCTGTAGTAAGTTCACTGACAAAAAGGAAGTTAAAGCAAAATATACTATAAGGTTATTTTGAGGGTGAGAGAGAGTAGCAAGTGCCCCGAACATGGAAAGTGTAAAGGAAAATGGATCGGGTTTTACGAAAAATTGGTACTTCTTTACGAGTACAGTATATTCCTAGCAACTGAGAGAGGTTCACAAATATATTCACAAGAGGAAGGGGAAATAAGTATTCTCAACATTGATCTGAATTGACGAAATTATACAATCAATGTGCATTTTATTATGTAAATTGAGAAAACTGTCAACTCAATGTGATGGAAATAGGATTACAAAAACATTTGTATTAACTGAATCATTATTCTATAGGTTTTCCTCTCCGATGAACGACCAAAATGGTTAAAACCTTGGTAAAATAAATTATATAAAAACGTCATTCTATAGTACGCATCAAAAATCATTATCAGATGGAAAATTTTGAACAATTCATGTTGTCATAAAATTTTTATCAAGAGGAGGGAGTTGTAAGTGATTATATCCATGGAAGTATTGTAGATCGATTGTGACGAGGAAGTACGGAAGTACGTTACAAGCACATATAGATATAAAACTCGGAGGTTACTAAGAAGGTATTTATAGAGAGAAAGGTGCTTTAAATGTTCCTAACAAAAGGGTTCAAATATAAAAATGACCCAATTTGTCGAGAATACCATGAAAATTATGATTATTGTGAGATCTGAGATGGGACACTGATCATTCGCAGTCTGAACATGAACGGAGTACTGTTCGATCGGGTTTCCGTCTAAGTTATGTTTCACTACAAGAGTATTTCACTGAGCAGGACAACTTCGAGAATTTTTTTCGGCCTTCCCTTCACGAAACATTTCCGAGCAACGCCGAGTAATTCAGCTAGTTTCTACTAAAAAGACATCTGAATCAAGATTTCGAACAGTATTATATACCTAGAGCAAAACCCTGTTCATGTTCATGCTGACCGTTTTGACAATGACTGGCATTTAGGGGAAACTAGGGAATTTTGATACTTATACTTATACGAAACATCTGCCACCGTACAATCTCAGCTTCAATTAATTTTCTCATTAGCGTCGAGCCGATCTCAAGGATTTTATGATCTCTGTGAAAATCAAATGAGTTTTCAGACTCAAAAAGTGCTTTTGTATTTTCAATATTTTTACAGAGATGGCATTTGACTAAAGTGATACACCAGTGCGTATGTTTCATTTATACACTGCGGATACATTTGGTGTGCTCCACACAAAGTGGAAAGCGCACTTCTTCACAGTGTTCATTAGACAGACTTTGAGTGCGTGCTTGTATTGAAAGAAACTGGTACGAGAGAACCACATTCACTTCGCATGAGTCTCTCTCACGTGCTCTCGCCTAAATACGCCCAAGTCATCACTGGCGCGTTATGGTGTGCGAACACATCTGTGTACTTCAATTAGAGTAGATCTGGCCTTGCTATGAAAAACTTGCAAGGAAAAACGAAAATTCAACGATAAATTGTTTTATTTGCTGATTTTGCGTGTCCCATGCTTCTTATACGCAAACCATACACCAGAGTGCTCACCTCTGTGAAAGGATCTGCATCAGCGATGCCAACCCTACAGATTTATCCGTAGATCTACGGATTTCAGTGTTTTCTACGGATCTACGGATGAGCCTTTTAAAATATACTAATTTTTCCTTAACTCTCCAGAAATTTTCAGATTTCGCATTATTTCTCCAGATATCTACGGAGAATTATAAAATCACGCACTTTTTCTGATAACTGCCAATAAATCAGTCAACATTCACCAAAAGAAAGATTTCGACTGATTCGATGCTCACTAAGAGTCATTCATAGCATTAATTAAAATGAAAATGTTTTTTCTTTCGTCTGATGTTAAAATCAATACTTCAAAATTTATTCATTAAAGTTCGTCTATTCGTCATCGATCACTCATTTCTGGAATCCTGTCTCTATGGCTTAGAGCTTCTAGCTGTTAAATTTAAACATATGAGTATAAATACACTTGAAACCAAATCTACGGATAATAAATACGCGCACTCGTGATGCGTGCAGACTTTATATAACAGTGGTGTATATGTGTGAAAGAGAAGAGCTCTCGTTGAAGTTGTCAAGTGGCGTGGATTGCTCTTTGCACTTTCTGGATTCTGGAACTAGATTCTTAGAATTAGTATCATGGCTAGAGTTTGGAACTGAATTTAGTTGTTCAATTGTTCGAATCCAGAATTACGATACAAAAAATTCAATTCCAGACTTCTGAAATGAAATTCCTAATATGAATTTTAGATCTGGAGAATTCTGCATTTAGAACCTGAATTCTGCAAATAAATTCGGAACTCGAATTCTGTAACTACAATTTGGAACTGACCTTTTCTTAATTCTGTTTCGGAATTCAAGTTCAGAATTCCGTTCTAGAATTAAATTTGGTTCAATCGATTAATAAAGAAATATGTGAACACTAGTCAATGACGTTTACAAAAGGCAGAAGTGGAAAAATCAACAAACACTGCTACATCTTCTTCTTTTGCTACTTTTGGGTGACGTCAATGTACTTAATCATACAGATACTAGTAATTTTCGTTCATTGTCCAATAGACTTCACTACTTTCCCCTCGGCGTATGACCATTATTGGTTAAAACCGGGGTGAATTATAATAACATTAGCAATAGAGTTTACTTACATTGACTACTAATGATAGCCTCGCGACATAATTTACCTTCTTTATTAAGATAACTTTTGGCACTAATTTGAGCTCAATTTTGATACCAATTCATTCAGATTGATTCATCAGCAAAAACACATTTGGACGTGATCATCGGTCAATCTCTGAAACAATTATGCGGATAGAAAAAATTGATCTGTCTATTACGTTACTTGTGCAATTATATCTCCAAAACTTGAAATGTCAGCCAAATGATCTACAAACTCGATCCACAACTCAATTTTAGTCTCGAGAAAATTGAGCGGTAATGGAATTGATCGTTTACATCACTTATGCCATTATATCACCGGAACCGTACGTGACATTCATTTGAACTTCAAACCAGTTTTGAATCAATAGTTTTTTTTTACTAAACGTGCCTAAGCTTGTTGCAATCGGTTTAGCTATTGAAGATAAAATTTGGATAAAAGAATAAAATGCTTTTTGTCGGTTCCGTCACTCATGCCATTTTATCTCCGAAAACAGAAGTGACAGCTATTTTTATTTATTTATTTTTCGTCAAACTATAGTAGACCATTACATTGTACTGATTACATTTTAACACGTGTGATATTTTCTAAAATAAACAATAATGTGCATTATGTTCTAGGACCTAGGTCGTATTGAATTAAAATATTGTTTGACTGGGCCAAATTTAGCATAGTTGGTACGATAATGACTTGTATAGAATATAGCTCGGTTTCGTAATTGTCGGGAAGGTATATAAAAATTAAGTTTAGACAGAAGTCCAGATGAATCAATCCGATGTGTAACGATGTTATGTATGAATGAAACCATTAATTGTTCTCGACGCTCTTCTAGTGTGTGGATGTCAATGAGCATGCAACGAGCTTTGTATGAGGGTAGAGGAAATCTTGCCCAACCTAACTTACGGAGTGCAAATAATAGGAACTGATTCTATACGTTCCTTGTGAGTGATTGAGAATGGGGACTAAACAATGCTACAATATCCAAGTATAGACAATACGTAGGCAATATATAATGTTTTAATCGTGTAAGGATCGCGAGAATTATAGCTGAAGCGTTTTATAAATGGAAGCATGTTATTAGCTCCGCCTATTATCGTATTATAGTGATCGATGAAAGTCAACTTTTTATCTAAAATTACTCCTAGATCTCTAATTCTGATACATCTTTCTACTGTTTGATCGCCTAGTTTAATTGTGATATCTGGTGTGTGGTTTCCTACTGAAAGTTATAACTTTACATTTATTGACGGCTTTTGTTACACCCGACATGGAACGTTTGCACTTCATTTTGAAATACCACCTTGTCTACATCAGTTTTTATTTCCAGAAAGAGCTTCATGGCATCGGCATAAATCAAAACTTTTGTGTGTTTTAAAATAAGAGATATATCGTTTACAAATAAACAGAATAAGGGAGGGCCTAGATAAGAACCTTGTTGAACTCCTGAGGTTACTAGGACATGGTTGGATATCCTCCCTTTAAATCGAACCATTTGCTGACGATCAGTTAGGTACGACTCAAGCCATTTGAGTAGTTCAGAACCAGTTCCTATTTTTTGTAGTTTGAATAATAACATAGGTATATCAATGCGATCAAATGCTTTGCTGAAGTCAGTATAGAGAGCTTCTATGTAATTACCCTTATCAATAGCAGCCAGTGAGTAATTGACAAATTCGAGTAAATTTGTATTAGTCGAGCGACCCTTAAAAAATCAATATTGCATATTAGTGATTCTATTTTTAACTTGATAAAACATTTTTTCATTGATTCGCTTCAAAAAGTTTAGGAATGCAGGAGATAATTGCAATTCCTCGATAATTACACACATCTGATTTTTTTCCACTTTTGTAAATCGGGACCAAATAGGATTCCTTCCATAATTTAGGGAAAATACCGGTGCTTTATTGAAAAGCCAAAACAAGGGTGTGGCTAGTTCTAACGATAGTTTTTTCATGAATACGCGGGAGGAATCCCATCAGGTCCGGGACGTTTAGAGATATCTAATTTATTGAGCGCTTGCATAATATCTTGGACACTAATGTGATGAATATTAATGTCACAAGCATGTTCAGGGAAGAAATTAAAATATTCACGGTCTCGTTCCTCTTCGGGAAACGTAGTAAAGGTTTCTTGGAAGTAATTTGCAAATAGTGTACAAATATCTTCCGAGTTGTCAGCAGTCTTACCCTTGAAAAACATTTTTGAAGGAAAACTATTAGATTTCAGTTTTTGTTTTACGTAATTGAAGAATTTTGATCGTCGAACTTGACAAATGCCCCAATTGTAGCTTTCAAACGTGCCTAAGTTTTTGGAATCGGATCGGCAATCTCCGAGAAAAAATGAGCGTGCATTTGCCGGTTACGTCATTTGTACCATTATATCTCCGAAAGTGACAGCTATTTGATCTTGGAACTTCACCAATGGCCCAGTAGTAGCTTTCAAACGAGTTTAGGTCTAAGTTTGTTGAAATCGGCTCAGCCATTTCCGAGAAAATTGAGCGATAAAAAATAAAGTGTGTTTTGTCGGTTACGTCAGTTATACCACTGTATCTTCGTAACCAGAAGTGACAGCCATTTTATTCTCGAACTTAATCAATGGCTCTATAGTAAGTTTCAATATAATTTGTTGAAATCGGTTCAGCTATCTCTGGGAAAATTGAACCTTTTAAAATACAACGCGTTTTGTCGGTTACGTCACTTATACGTGAGTTTCCATGTAGCATGAGTTCATCCAGTGTACCGTCAAAAAACCGGTAAAAGTTCAAGTTTGAGGATACATAACCTACAGATATATAGAGTCGTTCAACAAAAATTTAAACGCCGAAAAAATTATCAGTATTTACCATTAGAAGCTCAAGAAGTCGACAATAAAATGGTAATTCTTTTGTGCAAAATAGATAGATTGTTTATTCAAAAGCCATTGATATTGGTAGGCGGTTGGCGGATTTCTTTTCCAATAACAAGTCAAATGGGTTTTCACATAGGGTAACGGCTCCTTCTTTCATCTGAGCTCCTAATTCCATCCCACCCCTTCATATCATTACATGAATCATATGTTTCAACGTACCTGAGCCAAACTGTGAAATGTTTTAAAACGAATATTTATTTAATATGAAAGTTTTTTTACACTTTCTCAACAAAAAATGGTTTAAAATCATTCAGGGAACGTTCGTTCCATAAAAAATAAATTCGCTTTCCAATTGAGAAAACATTTTCGTCTCAAGTTTTACAGTTCGTCATGTTTCTGAATATTTACTAATTGATTCGTCTCTAAACGATCACCAGACGAATTGATTCGTCTCAAAACGTGATCACCATTTTACATAACTACACCACTATTCAATGTTGGATGACTTCATAATTAGTAATGTTCACTTTTCACTTGTTCATTCAACGATTGAAAAAATCTAAAATTACCCGCTAGACAATAAAAATCTTCAAAATCTTATTTCGTACCGCAAGGTTGCCAAGTTTTCTCATGATGCTATGCAAACAAATTTTTTTTATTCTTTTGATTACCATCAGCAAGCGTTTTTTGATATTTATATAACTTAAATATTCTATATAATGGATATCGTCATGCACAACTGAACAAATACAATTCGAACACAACCAAAGAGGAAAAAGCAGGACACTTTCTTCTAGACAGAATACAGAGCTTGTTTTATAACTCGGTACACAATAATAAACTTTGGCCGATAAATTTTGCTTCAATCCATTCTCAGTTCAATCGTACCGCATAATCAAAGTAAGTGTGGAAGCCAATGCAAGGCATCCAATCCAAGTATTCTTTAGCTTAAGCTGAGCAGGTTCACACCTCAGGACGAATCGAAGAGAAGAAACATAAGTCCGAAGAGTGATTGCGGTTTGTAACGTTTTCAGTGTCGTTCGTCCTAAGAAGTTCTCACATTTCCTGCCCGATAATTAGCATGAGAAATTCATGGTACCGAACTACTGGTGATACCGGCCAAGCCTCACTCATTGGTGGGGAGTCTTTCGATGCAAGGTGACGACCCATCGTTGATAATCGATCGCTATACGATGGCAGCTTCCCAATCTTTTACCGTTCTCCCATAATAACCGCATAATATGGTTTACCTTGTTTTTTATTTCGTGCCCATCACCTATCATCATGCTAGTGGCCAACTTTACGAAGCTTGCCAGTCTCAGCGGGATCATCAGAGGCTGCTCACCGCCGTAAAACTTAGTTCGTAAGAGACTACCACAGAAGAACCGAAAGTAGCATGAACGCGGACAAGGTGCGAAATCATCTTCTTTTCTTTATCATAGTTTTCCTTCCATTTTGCCCTGTGTGCGTTCTCCGCCACTTTTTGTTTGCAGATTTACACCTTTTGATACAGTTATTTTAGGTGTTGGTGCAGATTTACCCCCATTTCCCCGGTACTTCAGTCCTTTTTTCGCAAACTACGCTCTCGCGGGAGGCACAGCTAGCTTTGGCTAGTTCTCAGGTCTGCACACTGATCGGTGCGACACTTAATATCATCATCTTGGCGTGGAGGGAAAAGTCTTTGAAGTAATTTATTGAAGGTCCAGCGACCTTCTGTGGTGCCATGATAAGCAATGATTAAAAGTTTCCGGAGTCGCATTATTCCTAAGAGCTGGAAAAATGCAATTTATAGGAAAGTCTTTAACACAAGCTCTATGAGAAAAGTAATCGATTTTGGCAAGGTTCAATTTTTGTGCTGTTTACCCTAGAACGACCAACCGATATATGTTATATGATACCAGCTGTGATGTGCTCGGCTTCAATTCAGATATGTTGGTCATCAGGTTGCTGTCAATAGTGCTTATTACGTGTAGAGGTGGTAAACTGACACATGAAGAGTAACCGATCAACACCCCAGGTCGTTGACATATAACCCAGAAAGCGGATTGAATCGTAAACATCTTTAGTGGAAAGTGCAGATGAACTTGATGGATTGGAATAGTCGGTGTCATCATGCATTATTCAAACTGTAATGTGTTTATAAAACTTTTTTGTATGCATTTTGAACATTTTTCTAACGAAAGTGGCCCTGTTAGAGAAGATTAATAAAAAGTAGCACAAACAATGTCTGTAACACGATCGACTTGCAGTGCCATTGCATATAAAATCTGATGTAGGTTTACTACCAGACCAAAACTGATTTTCAACCTCGCCGTGAAGTGTTAGTCATGCAACATGTCGGTTAAATTATACCAAATCGTTTGAACAGTATTTTTTATACTTTCTTGTACATATGAAATGCGTTGAGTTTTGAATTGTACTAATGTAAATTGTCTATTAACATATACAAGGTGAGATGAAAAAACTGCAACCAACTTCAGACTGCTGCCATTTCTAAACCGCTCGTCCCACAGCTGTCAGATTTATTCTAGTGACAGCTCATTATATTATTTACAAGCGCACAAAAGCATTTTGGTGCGAATTTTTCAGAAAAAAAGTTATTTGTGATGGAATTCAAGTGTGATAGTGTGATTGCTTTGCATTTGGCTGGAAAACCACAAGTGGCTATCGTTAGAGCCCTCCAGCATTTAAAAGTGAATAAATCTTTTGTGTCTCGTACCATCGCTCGTTACCGTGATACTGGTAGCGTAGCCCGACGTCAAGGAAGTGGACGAAAAAAAACAGCAACATCGGCAGAAATGGTTCGAAAAGTGAAGAAGCGAATTGAACGAAATCCGCGTCGCAGTGGCCGAAAAATGGCTCGTGAGCTGAACATATCGCAATATGCCATTCGGCAAATATTGAAAAATGAGCTTGGACTAAAGCCATTGAAGTTCCAAAAAGTGCAAGATCTTACTGATGCGCAAAAAAAAGTTAGACTCGAAAAAGCTAAAGAGTTGCTTCGCTTGGCCGAAAGTGGTGAACTGCCGGATTTGGTTTTCTCCGATGAGAAACCATTCGTTATCCAGCAGTTTGTAAACAATCAAAATGATCGTGTTTACTTGCCAGAGAGGTCAGCTGAAAATTTGCAACTTCGGTTGGCCACCAGAACTCAAAAGCCGGCCATGGTGATGGTGTGGGCCGCCATAACAGCCGATGGTCGCTCGCCGCTCGTATTCATCGACCGTGGGGTCAAAATAAATGCGCAAATCTATCGCGAAAATATTTTGGAGGGAGTTCTGAAGCCCTGGGCACGCAAACATTTCGGCCGCAGACCTTGGACATTCCAACAGGACTCAGCACCATCGCACTCAGCACGCGCCACCCAAGAATGGTTAAGAAATGAGGTTCCTCGCTTCATTTCCACCGCACAATGGCCACCAAAATCTCCGGATGCCAATCCGTTGGACTATTGTGCCTGGGGTATTTTGGAAAGCAAGGTTGGCACTAAAAAATACCAAAGTGTCGATCATCTCAAGCAAGCGCTTCGCCGAGAATGGGACAAAATACCGCAGAGCCACTTTCGGGCAGCGTGTGATGGTTTCATTGGCCGTTTGAAGGCCATAGTTCGTGCCAAAGGTGGCCAATTCGAACAAATCTAAACCGATTCTCAAATTTGATGTTATTTCCGACATTTTTTGCTTTCATTCAATAAAATTTAAAAAAAAATGAAAAAATTATGGCGTTTTACTTTGTTGCAGTTTTTTCATCTCACCTTGTATTTATTGGTTAGCGTAAAATGCTCCGACATATTTTTTTTCAAGTAAAATCAAAGCCTTGGTATTACATTTTATTGTGGAATTTGACTTCTGTTTCAACAGACTTCGCAGCCGATTCATAGTGTGTAGATCTACTGTAATGCTGGTGCTACGATCTTCTAGTGCAGTGGTTCCCAAACTTTGTTGGTCGAATGTCCATTTTAAATATATTATTGGTTCTACGGTTGTTAATTGTTAATTCAAGACGCTATCGTTCAAACATTGGGTAAGCAAAACAACAAGAAAACCGCACATATAATTGCTCAACCGGAGAAATAAAGTGAAATCGACTGGTAGGAATGAAGTTTTTGAGTGCGAAATTGGAATACAGGGGATCAGGTCCGTACCCAGGATTTCGTTTCGGCAGGGGGCCCTCAGATGAAAAAATAATGTTACTAAAGATTGCATAAGTATATAATATCCGGTGCGCCGGCGTTTTCAACAGAAACCTTAAACTTTTACACTGGAACTATCATTATTAGGTATTTAAATAAAATTTGTGACTGTGACCGAGAGAAGGTTATTGTATTACATTGCTTAACGTTTACTGTCATGCCATTTCAATCCCACATGTCTAAGACCTTCTAAATGTCCATTTCTAGAGCACAAAAATCCACAAGACTTGTGATAGATTTTTAAAAATGGTCCGAGATAGCTCCCTTACTTTGATTCGTGGAGAACGGAAAGCATCTATTAAATTTGTAGGTTATATTAGTTGATGGACATACAAACTTACCTTAGCTATACAGGTTTCGGTAGTAGCGGTCTAAAATTCCAAAACGAAACTCACATCGATTTCTCAGAAATGACTTGAGGTTTGGGAACACTGTTATCATTCGAGGAGGGAAAATCAGGTGAACTAGGTAAATAGGCAAGTAATTGGAGCACTAAACCGTTGATTTTAGTTAGCTATGGTAGAGATGCTCATGTGCTTCATGTAAGGCCCTTTCACAGCGATTGCGGTCCTTAATCACTTTAGTACTCCAAAAGTATACTATGACAATCCCAGAAAACCGGCATCATGATCTTTCCAATCCATTGAGCCTCCCTTCCAGACACTCGTGCCGCTACGACTTCAGTCCATTGTGGTGTAATCATTTATTTCTCTGGCGTATAATAGTTGATCCAGCCAAACATGCATTCGAAGTGCGCTTGCGTTCGTCTTTTTAATCCTGAATAAGTATGTGCGAGATCCAGCGGCAGGATATCTTTCCCATTTGCAGAATCTTGCCCAACTATGGTAAGCTCACGTACTTTCTTTTTCTTTCTCCCAACTATGGTAAGCTTTTGTACTATGGTAAGCTCGCATAGTTTCCAAAACTAAACTTTGAACCTGTTTTGCACTTGAACGGTGAGCCTGAATTGGATTCTGGATCTGAATTCTCTAGGATTCCTCAATTCTAAACTTGAACCTAAATTATTGACAGAGATTCCAAACCTAGACCAGGATTCTGAATCAGGACCCTGGAGTTGTATATCCGACAAGGTTCCGGGTATAAATCTGGAGCAGGATTATAGAGCTGGATTCAGGATTCCAAACTCAAAAAAACCTAAAGCTGGATTCAGAAACATAACTCTGGAAATGGATTCTAGGAAGCATGATTAAAAACCTGATTTCTGACCTTAGATCCTGATTCTATATTCTGTAACTGATATAGAATTCTTTATTTGAATTCTGAATCTGAACCTGGATTCCAGACCAGGATTCCGTACTTTAATTGGAACTCAGAAACTGGGCCTGAATTGAGTAACTTGACCTAACCTCTGAACATGAATTTGTGATCTGAGTGCAGAATCTTAATTCTGAACCTAAAATCATAACTTCGACTCAGATTCTAGACCAAAATTATTGACAGAATTTTTTTACCTGAACCTGAGTTCTGCATCTGGATTCTGGAATTTATTTTCAACCTGGACTTGGACTTTGGTTCTGGGCCAGAACTCTGACCCCGGATCAGCTCCTGACAGAGTTTTTGAACCTGAAACTAGATCCTGAACCTTGATTCTTCACCTGAATTCTGGACTTGAATTTTGGACTTGGTTACAGAACATGGACCTGGCTTCTTGAGCGAAAAGCGGGATCTGAATTTTAGGCCTGCATTATGGACCTGGATTATAGACTTGAACTCCTAACAGGAATACATAGGTTTTTAGATTTGATCCTAAATTCTTAATCGGGAAGCAGGATTCTGGGTCTGAATTCCGAACATGAATCTGAAGTCTGGATCTGGCATCAGGATTCTGAACAAGATTTTGGACTCGAACTTTGAAAATCATTCTGACCATCTGGATTCTGAACATGGACTTTATTTTTTTCCTGTATTTTACATGAATTCAATTTGGATTATAGACATGACATGAATTTCTAACGAAACATTGAAACTCATTCTTATTTGATAAATTCTTGGTCGTAACAGCATTTCAATGATCATCTCCTTGCTGTCGTTTTCTTTCTCACAAATCTCACAAGAATTGAATATAGCACTAATCACTTCATTTTTGCAACTGGAATTGTTTTTCGCAATGATATATTACCCACATGTCTATATAAATTTGTAAAGAATATATTTTACTCAGGGCCTTTTTCAGAAAGATTTTTTAAGTATCGAAGACCACTATTTGCGAATCATTGCCCATCTGTTAACAATTTTAAGTTTATTGCCCACTGAAAATGAGCTAATACCCACTAGTGGGCTGTAGGGACCAGTTTGGGAATCACTGTTCTAGAGAATGCAATAAGTAATACGCTTATTCGAACAGATGAGTCATCAGACAGCTTGCAATAGAGAATGTTTCAATTATCTAGGCTGAAGATATTAGTGGAAAGATTCAAGACGCCTGCGGAATGCGCGTATATTACAGAAATGTAAAAGACACCTCAAATATATATAATATTTTCGATTAAAGCGAGTTACATTTCGAGAGTTACATTTTTTCGTAGTCCTGAGCCAGTCTCTGTAGGCATTGTGCTGGTGCTGGTGTCTACTGTCGTAAAATGAGACTAAAGTGGTCTCATTCACTTGGTGCATACAAGATACAATTCAAAAGTTCCAGGTCTTTTTAAACAATTCGGCTCCTAGTGTCGCCATCTGTTTGAAATTTGTTGTCGTATAAAATTTTCATGACATTTGCACGTGTAGAAGCTGAGATATCGAACTAAATGTGACAGTACATTTGTAGTGTCAGTAGGAAAATGAGCATCGAACAAAGATCCAACATTAAGTTTTACTTTAAACTTGGTAAAACTTTTACTGAAACTTATCAAATGATGTAACAGGTTTATGGCGATATTTGTCTATCCCTGGGGTGAATGAATCATTTCTGTTCCTACCGTAAAAGGTTTAAGCAGATTGTTTATCATCCCGTATGGGGTGCCAAATTTACTTCTGCTTATACATATTGCAAACCGTTCGTCCAGGAGTGCCGAACGATTTATTTGTTTTGTGCTGTCTTTTCCCCTCTTTCACTTAACAATTCCTTTCTATGTTCTTTTTATCCTTGCCTTTTCATCAGGAAAATGATGAGAATCCACGGAAAGGGCAAAGCAAAGTCTTGGCATTACATTCCTTTTGTGGAATTTGGCCTTTCTGTTTCTACAGACTTCGCAGCCGATTCTTAGCCTACAGAATCATTGCATGGCTAGTACTATGGATCCTACTGACACTAAGAGTCCTTCCAGGTCGGGGCTCGAACATACGACAACTGGCTTGTAAGACCAGCGTCCTATGCATTGAACCGCCAACCCGGAGCAATCCACGGAAAGGCACAAATCCTATATGCTCATTCGGGGACTAGTAGATCGCGCCATAGCTCCGGCCGATTCAAAGACGGATATTAAAAGCGTTGGTCCCGGAAAAATTTCCTTCGAAAAACTCTCAGTCGCTGTAGATCCATAGTTGTGAGCCACACCGAGTAGGTTCATAACGTAGCTCTAGTCTTGAGTCATCGAGGCCCCAACGAACTGGAAGTCGTGTTTCCCCAGGGAATTGCCAGGCCGACTTTCGTTTTCCAACTGATGAATCCCTTGAAGCAACACGAAGGGTGGAATTAAACGATGAAGTGCAGTATTGAGCATTTCTTCATTATAGAGGTTGACAACAAGAGTAGGAGTGCAAGGAGCACAATCTCAAATTTGACCAACTTCAGTTATTATAGAAGTGGTCAGTAACAAATTTACACTTTTTAGTGCATTTAATTATTTTACAACGATACATTATTCGAAGAGACTCGCTATATTAATGATATTTTGAAGAAACCAGAAGTGAAAACAGAAAACTTTCATTTCTGTTCAATCATATCTATAATGGGATAAGATAATCGAGATATTTTTTACTTTCAATCCACGCAAATATCAAAAACATCATCTAAATCAACACAGGCAACTGAAGCAAGTGTGTCATTGTTCGATTGATGTGCATGTCATTGCTAAGCTGCCAGCATGATTAATCAAACTGTACTAAATTTTGACCACTCTAATTCAGGATACAACTACAAACTGTGATCCCGAACTTTCCCGTGTAATTGCTTCAAACCCTACATTATAGTATAGTATAGGTTAATTATACAAAGCCTCCATTCTTCAGGTGCAGGTGCAGTATATTTGAAAAAACGATGAAAAATATCATCATTTTTAAGTTTTTTTTTTCAGAGTTATCGTGCAACAAATCGTGAAAAATATTGAGAAATAGGTCCGTGGAAATATATTGAGAAATAAGTCCGTGAAGAGGTATTTTTGAGAACGCTTCTTAAAAATCATGATTTGCGGTGTCCACTGTATCTCAGCGCAGGCTGATAAGAAGTCAACAAATCAAAGCAGCTAGATGTTTTTCTAGACCCCAACGTTTCTGTTCGATTTTTTTTTTATTTTTTGAATTTTTGGTGATTGTTCAAAGTGAAAACTACAATTTTTCACGAAAAAATTCGCCATTTTGTAGCTGTAAAATCTCCCCAAAGTAACAAACAAGGAAAAGGAAAACGTTGGGGTCTGGTTTTTCATGTGTAGAAAGTGTGTGCAAAATTTGAAAAAAATTGGTTCAGTAGTTTTTGAATGACGATGGACACGGACTTTCAAAACCTGCTTTCGAGAAAAACGCGTTCAAAGATTTTTGTCTATAAAATCAATGGAAACAATTTATTACTCCGTTTTTTGTCTATAAAATCAATGGAAACAATTTATTACTCCGTAGGGTCTAACATTTTCACAAAATCATATTTTGTCTTTTGTATTCTTTTATAATGAAACATTTCAAGAATGTTTTGTCAAGTTTTTAGGTCAATCGAAGCAGAAATCTTGGGCCTGTGCGCCGAGCTCTTACTTCTTCGCAGTATGAGATAAGCAAAGATAAAGGCCCATAACTTGTCGATTTTTTCTCCGATAGGCTTGAAAATTTCACAGAATATTCTTGAAATGTTTTACTATAAGAAAATACAAAGAAAATAATAAATGATTTTTCAAAAGTGTTGAACCCTACCCGCCCTTTAATGAAATGCCGATTTAGATCGGCAACACGAGATTCTACTGAATGTAATCTAATGCTCATTTCCGAATTTCGTTAATGTAATCTTTCGACATCTCGGCAAAGCATTTTTTGCCTAAATATGACAATATATATGATATTGCCGAACTTGTCAGTAAACAACCAATATACCGAAATTAGATAATCCGTTTTCCGAGATTTCGAACAATGTGTTAGCTCTCAATGAAATTTGCCAAGACACTTGTCATCTAATGTTGTGAGTCGACTTGGCAACGCACCACGTCATCATTTCTTATCGTGGTGGAAATTGGGTGAAGATAAAGATTTAGATATTCCGTGAAAAGGTAAATGAAAACATAATCTATCCTTTTTTATATACATTAAGGCTTGTTCGGGACAAACTTTGGACAGATTAATAACAAGATGCCAGATTAGTAACAAGATGCCTAAATAGGCCATAAAGAGCGTTTCTTTAGGCATACTACACAGTATATTACCTTGTATACCGTTCTTAAAGTGATGACCACAGCTACATATTGACTACCAATCCAACTATTGTTTTTAGTAAACTTGGCCTTTTTTGCATCCTGAAATGCTCCCCTACGCCGTTCCGTTGCATGGTAGAATTAAAAGACATTCCGGGAACCTGCTAAAAGTCTCGTAGTCACCAAAGTACCTTGCCGGTGCTTGAAAGTATGCATAAAAGTCTGTTACATTTTTATTTTTGTTACAAAAGATCTCCTCTGCAATATTAGTTTTCTTACTGATAGATCCGGATTTAACATCATCAATCTAAAGTCTTGCAGTATCAGTGAAAATTGGTTTTAGACAATGAACAGACAAACGTTTACCAGTCTACGAATTATTTCACGAGTAGATGAAGTATTTTCTGAGATACACGTGTTTAGAGATGTCCGGATTTTGTCGCGAACAAACAAGCACTAGTAGCAACGATTAAACCATGGGATTTTTTACGTGAGTTTTTCTTTCTTAAATTTTGAATTAAAATGAACATCAATAAAACATCCTTTTCCCAGACCTTAGATTCAGAGATGATTAACAATAATAAAACAAAATCTTTTCTACACTCGATTACTGATGACTCGGCAATTCATTATTCAATCCTGAACACTTTTACTGAGCTAACGCAACGTTTTTACCTTTTTTATATATATAAAAAATAGGTATAGAATTCGCTCAAACTTTAGAAAAATTTTCCGAGGCCCGGAGGACTGAATGTCATATACCAATCGATTCAGCTCGACGAACTGAGCAAATGTCCGTGTGTGTGTGTGTGTGTGTGTCTGTTTGTGTATTGTCAAATAAGAGGTCGAGATCTCAGAGATGGCTGGACCGATTTTGATCAAACTAGTAGCAAATGAAAGGTCTCCCCGTCAGCCAGAACGCTAATAAATGGTTTTGAGATCGGATGTTTATTTTGTGAGTTATACGAAGTTTTATGTCAAAATTTTAAGTTTTTTGACAGTATCTGTCAGATTTAGATTCTGCCGGTAATACCTATCCAACAAGCCATAGATTGTTAAAATCCGTCCATTTTTATTTATTTATTTATTTATTTTATTGTTATTAATTCCATCTGACTAAAGTCTACATGAAATATAATCTTATATTATATGATTACACTATTTTTAATCCGTGTGATAAATCGGCAAGACGGTTCTCCGAATTCGAATAGTTCCTCAACAGATGTAAAAGTACGAACCAGTGATGTAAACGGCCCATGATATCCAAAGTTAGTGCGATGGAAGCGAGGTACAAGAAATGAGCCATGACGCAGAGATCTGGATGGTACTCGGATGTTCAATGATGACAATAGTTCAGAGCTGTCAACTTCGCCATTCAAGAGTTTTGCAACAAATCCAGCCTGTTGGATGCAACGACGTCGTTGAAGAGTTTCCAAATTTAGCAGCTTGCAACGATCAACATAAGGTGGGAGATTTATCGGGTCACGCCATGGTAGGTTCCGCAGTGCATATCTGATGAACTTACGCTGTACATTTTCTATCCTCAAGCTCCAAGTCAATTGATTAGGATGCCAAACGATTGAAGCATTCTCTAGTATGGGCCGAACGAGTGAGCAGTAGAGTGCTTTCAAACAATAAGGATCCGAGAAGTTTTTCGATATCTTCGTAATAAACCCTAATTGTCGGTTAGCTTTTGCGATTACGGCAGATCGATGCATATTGAAAGTGAGCTTTTCATCAAGCAGCACACCTAGATCACTAAATTGATGAGTTCTATGCAGGACGACACCATCAACAGCATAGTCGAATGTTAAAGGCTGTTTGATGCGGTAATAAGACATGACTACGCATTTGGAAACACTCACTGTCAGCTTGTTTCGATGGCACCAGTCGACAAACTGATCCAATATTGCTTGAAAGCGAACGCAATCATCAATGCATCGAACAATAGAGTAAATCTTCAGATCATCCGCATACGCCAATTTACATCCGGGCATCAGAACTTGCAAAATGTCGTTGAAAAATAAAATGAACAATAACGGACCAAGATTGCTACCCTGGGGTACTCCGGACGAATTAGTGAAACTTGATGATTTTGTTGAACCAAGCTTAACACGTAGTATTCTACCAGTTAAATAAGATCTCAACCAATTTGTAACACGCTCAGAAACTCCTAATTTTGATAATTTTGCTAATAAAATCCCATGGTCAATCGTATCGAAAGCAGCTTTAAGATCAGTATAAATAACGTCAATTTGCGCTCCTTTCTCCAAATGTTCAAAACAAGTTGTAACGAATTGGAGTACATTTGTGGTAACTGATCGCCCCGGCATGAATCCGTGTTGATCATTCGAAATATAACGTTTAGCTTTTTCGAGGAGAGCACTACTTACGACAATTTCAAAAATTTTAGATGCGGCTGAGAGACTCGTGATACCACGATAATTTGCAACATTCCGTTTATCACCTTTTTTTGTGAACAGGGACCATAAACGATTGTTTCCAAATTGCCGGAAATCGAGATTCGATAAGCGATTGGTTAAAAATTCTGCATAATGGCTCAGCAAGAACTCTAATGTTTCGGCAAAACACTACAGAAGGTAAGCCGTCCGGACCTGGTGTGAACGTACTTTTAAGTTTGAGAGTAGCTCTCATAACCATATCAGGTGTAACATGTGGCATATCAAAATCGACCAGGTTATCAGGAACATCCCTAATGGCCAAATTAATTTCAGACGTTGCAACGGAATGGGCAGCAAACACTGACGCGAAATGAGTGGCAAACAATTCACATTTTGTCATATCGGCTGATGATTCAGTATCATCTAAGAAGATGCTAGCAGGAATTGCAGAGTTCTTTCTCTTGGAATTTACATAGCTCCAAAACCTCTTGGGTTGTCGTTTTAAACTAGTTTGCACACGTAAAACGTATGATTTATAGAGTGACGAGTTCAGGTTTCGATACTCATTGGATGCTAAATGAAAGCTGCGTTTATGCTCAGTTGAACGATAGTTTCGTAATCGTCGCTGTAAAGTATTACGTTTTCTCTTTAATTTGCGCAAATGTGGTGTACTCCATACAGGAGAAACGCTAGGGCGACGAATCGGTACATTAGTATCCATCCAATTGTTAAGCACGGAACAGAACGTATCAGCCATTTCATCTGTGTTTAGTTCATCAAATAAAATCGTCCAATTGATTTCAGATAAAGCGGTGGAAAACATGTCGAAGTCGATTTTATTGTAATCCAACGGCAACTCATCATCAACGGTATAGTGATCCAAAGGCAATTCCGAAACTGCAAACGGAGTGCTAATCATCAACGGTGGATGGTGACGATCAATTGACAAGAGCGGTGAGACGGACGCAGCAATGTCGACTACCATATCGTTAGAGCAGAACACAAGATCCAGTGTGCGATCTAAATAGTTGCGAATAGGGTTCGTTTGTCGTAAGTTGAAAAAGTCCATACTATCAACTAATAGCGAGGCAGCTCTCGGCAAAGTAACAGAGTTACTAGGTCGAAATTCATCCTCTTCCTGGCTCCAGAATATTTTAGGCTGATTATAGTCGCCGCATAGCAGGACGTTATCTGAACCATAACTTATTAGCTCGCTAATTGATTCAATATGTGCATGCATTATATTAACATCATTGCTGATATCAGGAGGAATATAAATAGCACATAACATTAGTCGCTTACATCCAATCGACATCGATACACACACTTGCTCTAAAGCTTCTCCATTGACAACGTTGATCATTGAGCTGACGAAACGATTGTGAACCGCAATCAATACTCCACCAAACCTCGATTTTTTGCTGTTTCTATTATTACGGTCACAACGATACACATTGTACACATTGTCAAATAGTTGCGTTGAGTTTATTGCTGCGTCAAGACCAGTCTCGATTAGTATGATCACATCAAAATTGCTTTCAAGTGCGTTGCAGTAAAAATCGTCTATTTTACTCCGCAATCCTCGAACATTTTGATAATATATCCATAGACGACAATCGTCACGAACAGGAAGCTGCAACAGAGAGACATCAGGTCTCGAAATGATAGGTATAGTAGAATACTCGCCTCTGGTGGAAACCCTAGGGTTTCCACCGTCTGAAGAAAACGTCCGAGAGTAGTTGTCAAGTATAGTGCAAACCCTAGAGTCTCCACCGTCCACAGAAAGAACACCCATATTGTTGTCAATTCGTCCTAAATCAGTTACAACTGACTGAGATTGCTCGAAGTCCTTTGGTTTTTTGATAAATCAACAAATTCACGGAATAATATACCATCAGGCCAAATGGAAGCATCAAGAGCGAGATCTCTCATCGATGGGTCAAGTCCAATTTTGAAGGAGATGAACGTAAGGTTGGTCACATTCATGTCCTTTGGCACTAAACGAATAACGTCAACCGGTACAGTTAGCTTTAAGCAGCGAGAAATTATTTTCTGCATATCATCGGCTGTGACCAGAGGGTGTAAACCGGACAAATAAAGCCAAAATTTTGGTTGACTTACAATGGGTGTCAAAGATGGTACAGATAAGTCGCTTATGTCAATAGTGCTAGTACCGCGATCAGATGGTACTCCGATCGATTGGCCTTCATTACCACGACGACGTTTGACACCAAGTCTTGGCCAATTATTATCCTTCGTACGAATCGGAGGCTTGTCTGATAGAGAGTCGACTTTTTTGTTCAATTTTTCGACTAACTTGAACAGCTGATGCACTTGTGCCGGTAAACCATCTTCAGATAATTCGCAGTCGGATGACGAAGTAGCTCCAGATGAAAGCTTGTCGGAGATATATTGTTTAACACTCTTACCGTTTAATTCGTTTCGGCAATTTGAGCATACGAACAAGGCCTTTCCATGCGAGAAGAGCTCTCTATTGGCACGGCTAAAATTAAATCCACAACACTGCTGGCTGATATGAAAATAACGTTCGCAGAAGCCACAACACAACGGCTCAATTTCGTTTATTTCCAACTGACATTCACCGCATTGTTTTTTGGTCTCCATGATAGCGAAGCGCAGTACAGAACAAAGGCAAATATAGCAGCAGACGACGATCGATGTAAATCGGGTTCAGTTTTGTTTATTGATGCGATAAAAAACAATATAAATATATTGTCCAGTGACGATGAGCTTAAAGTACAATATGATAATATACACAATAAATAAAATCGACGATTATGTCACGAATTAAAAAAAAAAACTGTTTAGCAAGAACGAAGTAAGCGTAAGCGTTAACGTAGAATCGACACCAGAACGGAGATATCGAAATTTTTGTGTAAGCGACTTTTTCCCCTATTCCAGCAGTAGAAGTTTTGAGCGCTGTCTGGCAAAGAAATGCTTGGGGGCAACATAAAACACGATTTTTTTATACCGTTACATACATTTGTTTCTAAGTACGAAAAAGACTGTGTACAGCATGATATTTTGCCTCGGACCGATTTTAGCACGGTTCGTTTTTGGCAACATAATCGTTAGAATATGCCATATGTAAAGAATTTTCGAGTTGAAAGTAATTCTATAATTATATTACTTTAAACTATTTACAGCAATAAATGCTGGAAAAACATAACAACCATATACCAGTCGATTCAGTTCGTCGAGATCAGCAAAGGCGCGTGTGACAAATTATTTCACTAAAATTTTTTCGGGGATTGATGTTTTCTAAAAAAAAGCCAAATCAAATTTCAGAAACAAAAATTCAATTAAATTAAATTCAATTTTATCCAATTTTGACTTCCGATTCTGGAATTGTAGGATGATGAATTTTTAAAATTCAAACCGATATAGAAGATGACAATCCCGAAAAGCTTTAAAATTGGACTCAAAAATATTGCAACTTATTCGTCATATGGCCATACGAATCGATTTGAGTTATGCTGGTTCCTGAATACCGGCTCTGGAAGTACCTTAAATTACCCTAAACTCTAAAGTGGAAATTACTTCGACATATCATGGAATGTTTAGTCGATTGTAATACTTTTAGATTCAAATTCGATCCGATTTGCAGTTTCGACATTACAGAGTAATGAGTGATTAAAATCTCACATTGCCACTTAAAACGACGGACATTAGAATAATGTCATGAAAACTGAAACAACAAAGAATATTCATGCAAAAAACACATGCGGATTGATAAAAAAAGGTATCATCTCACTGCTAGGTGGATTAAACACGTTTTTATATTTAAAAGATATTTTATTCAGGCCTATTTGCGTACAAGCTTTACGTGGCCGATTTAGCTGAGTTTTTAGATAAAAAATTTTTTTATTGGATCTCGTTGTCACCCTTTTTCTAGGGGGAGAGGAGCTCCCATTTTCCTCCTGCGAGGATTAAGGGGCAGTTTGTTCGTGGTTCGTCTCGTCATCCATTGCCGTGGTATTGTTATTGATTTCGTTGCTAGTTGCTGTAGATGCGCCTTGTTGTACATTGTTTGCAGTTGCTGGTTGGTTGGATGGTAAGCTGTTAACTGCAGCTGGTGTACTTTGTTCTATAGGGGTTACGTTGGATGGTTTCGTTGAAGGGGATACTTCCCTGTTGTTGGTGACTGTCACAGGTGTACTGGGGTTGCTTGGGGTTGGTGTGAAGGAAGCACCGTTGTCCTTTGGTATAGTTGTCTCCTTGTCCAGTTTATCACATGGCTTACCGTAGTGAACAGCTTTTTGGCAATACTGACATGTGGCCATCTGATTGTCATAGGTAACAAGTGATTTGCACGGTATTCTTGTATCCTGACCGAATGGCACATAAGAAGGTATAGGCCTCCTCAAGCGCATGCGTAACAAACGTACGTCATTTAGAATACCGGGGAAAAAATTTTTCCACTGTTCTTTTTCGATAGAGAGAATCTCTCCGTATTGGGACATAGTTTTGCGAATATAAGAATCGTTGATGCTTGAGGGAAGATCATGCACACGCACTTCTATAGCACTATCTTCCATATATACTGGAATGTTGTACGTAATGTTCTCGTGCTCCACATAATGCACATTATTATTGTCTTTTGCGAATTGAATTGCATCCAACTCTTTATAAAACTGGATGTAAACAACATTATTCGTCTTATTGCATTGAAGTAAATGCACACGTTTAATGTCAAGATGCATTTGCTCCTTAAGCAAGTTCTCGTATCGAAGGTCGAATTTTGCACTGCCTGAAGTCAACAACAATTGTATTCTTTCGTGTCGGCGGTAGCTTTTGTTCGTTTGGTTCACTCATTTCGAGGTCGTTCTATTGTTCACTACACAATACTGTACTCGGTTTCTTCTGTCCCGAACGTAAGCGGTTTTGGTTTATCGACTGACATGGATGAGATGTGAAACCGAACTGAACGGCAACGTTGTTGCTGACAAGTTCGATAACAATTGACTGTTAATAAATTTAGGATTTCCGAGATTCTCAGTAATTTCATTATTATTTTGCCAAGACGAGTTTCTGCTAAAAAATTTAAGCGTGTTGTCGAACTCAAACTATGATTGATCTTATCACAGATAACAGGTTCCCATATAACTGTGTGTAAAATATTAAATGAGCAGCCGGCTAACAATTGTAGATGTCATCACGAACGCCACAATTTCGAGTTGCATTCCCACCACGCCAAATTTTAGTTTTGATGCTAGATCATTTTATTTTATTTCGATTGAATTCACGTGTGACCCAAATGTCATGGGAATAAAATGTGAGTTTTACATTTGTGAGGATCGCGTGGGAAATGTTTCATTTGTTGTAATTGAAAATTTTTTGTGAGGGATAAGAGAACATCATTGTCTGTCGGGAACAAAGAGAAACTTTTTGTAACATTGAAGCAAACACTCGAGTTGGTGATCGCGGTGATCCCCCATATTCTCACTATTTCTAGTGTTCATTGTTCCAAAAAGAGTGAATGCCAATCTTCAAACCGCGAAAAGTAAAGTCATTACTTCAAAAGAATTTGCAGTGTAACATAAAGATCAATACTAACGGAATTTCACAAATGAGCAAAAGACAAAAGACATCTCTGAAACAAGTTTACATCTATGTTATACTAGCACCAGTGAATAAAAAAACTGTCGTAACTTTACTTATGAAAAGTCTAGTTAACAGACTCTCGCTCGATAACTATCAATATAAACAATTTAGCAAGATGGAAAGATTGTTTCCATCAACATATTGTTCACATACTGTTCCCATTTCCCACTTAGCAATATGCTTCCGAATTTTCATCTTCGCAAGTCTTCAACGTGACTGTATAATTATGTAAATTGCAAAGGGCGCTCGTAATTTAATGTCTTCATTGTAAATGTACATTGGAAACATGGTGGAGAAAGTTGCATTTTGGACACTTCACATGACCGTTGGCAAGACGGAACGACATCAATCATTTCGTTCATATTCCACGAAGATGCATTTTTACCTTTTTTCATGCAGTAGCGTATAATTGAATTTGCTTAAATAACCGAACGTAATAAAAACAAATTGATCGCGATTATTTCACCCGCTAAAACAATGCATGGTCTGTGTTACTTTAGTGTCTGTGGATGTTGGGAAACTATTGAGTTTTCTTATTAAACTTTGCTTTAGGTTCCGTACGGTATCAGCCACGTGTCCATGCTATTCAAGACAACAGTCTAAATATTGCTGTTACTGCTTGCTATAGTGTTTTATCTAATCCTCACTTCTGCAGCAAAAAAAAGCTATGAAGCTCAAACAACGCAAGCTGTATACGTTCGAGGTAGCCTAATTGTAGCTAAATACAATTTACTAATGGAATCACCTCCGATTAACGGTAATAACCAATAATTAAGCTCCTGTTATCTGCTAATGTACCATCACTTCAAAATCCATAGTCATATCATCTGCAAAGTGTGAAAATCCAACAGCTGCTCGAAGAACCTTTCACATCGACTTTCGAGTTCATACTGCCGTAAGCAACAATAACAAACGAATTAACGCAAGCTGGGTGCTAGGCACTAATGATGCTGATGAGTTTGAAATCTAACACGCCTGCTGGCCCATTCCTGTCTAAATCCAACCCGAAACCGACCAAAGCAGAACTTCACCTCTAGATTGATGATGGATTACATCGTCACACACGTGCTCACCCGGTACGGTAAACTATTCAGGAAACAGTCGATTTTATTCACTGTCAAATTACGCAATATTGTTCTGCGGCACAATTGAAAACAATTTCCAATTACAATGCCTTACTTCTCAGAGGTCTTTCTTTGAGTTCATTAGAAAATTTAGGAGCATAACTATAACTGACTGAAAAGTACAACTGACCGCATGCAAAATATTACCATGAAGCCGGTACCCGCCTATCTCAATGGATATCAAAAATAGTACAAGCAATCAGTCCTTGTTTTCCATTTCATTCATGTGAAATCTGTTTGGTTTGTAAGAATCCGGACGAACAATACATTTTCTTTTCAGTGCCATAGCATACATCTAATAAATCATGGTCTCACGCTGCAATTATGACCTGTCATGGATATCTTGATATTCACCAAATACCTTAGAGCACGTGATGAACTGGGTCACTGTCTACCAATCACATTGATAGGAATACTACCCCGGAGGAATACCACCCGCAACAATAGCAAACGGCGACAACAACAACAACGATACTAATAATCTCATCACCATATCAAAATCACGTCAAGTCTTTCTCTTTCACTAGATCTACGCACGATAGAAAGACCGACACAACGTCATGTTGAACGTCATAATTGTGGGCCGTAGTTTGTCTCGTGTGCGCCCGTAGTTTAACCGTCATGTGCGCTAGCTTTCGGTTTTGTTTTGCCGCACGTGAAACTCTACTAGGCGCTGCATGGAACCTTCGTCCGTCCCGGCGACTGTCCGCCTGTGTCTATCCGTGCAAGTTGCACCGAGTGAAAAGCGCATATAATTTTCATTTCTTCCTTCCGTTGCATTGCCGGCACAGCCACGGGCAAATGTAACGCTTTCTGTCATTAGGCTTTGCTTACTTCATTAGTTTCCACGTGCAGCACGACGACAGACGCGTGGCTAAACGTTTTCCAGCCGATCGGCCAATTGGCGCTGTCAGGTAAGGAGACGAAATGATTTATATCTGTCGAGTAGAAGAAATTTTTATAGAAAGCTAGGTTTTGCACAGTTTAGAATGTCTGATGATAGATTATGAGGCGATTGAAATACTAATTGATAGTGATATTTTGAGTAAATTTGAGTAAACGCTGTCCCAGAAAGTATGGACGCACTTTGATTTCACTGTAAATAATTCACAAGTGTTAGATATTCAAATTTTATTCGATATACTGATAATATTAGACTACAACAACAGAATATTATTCTCAGCATTTGCTACTTAGCCATTGTAGACTAGCTGGCGCACCTTCTTGCGAACGTTCCTCATTAAATTCCGTACAGACTTCTTGGCGACAAGTTTTGACACTTTTTTACAATCTTTTTCAAACTGTTGAATGGTTTCGGCTGCCGAGACATGTTTCCTAAGATGTGCCTTCGTTAATGCCTAAAATTCCTCAATTGGTCGCAGTTGTGGGCAATTTGGTGGATTCATGTCTTTTGGGGCGAAAGTGACATTTTTGGTAGTATACCATTCTCCCGTTGATTTCGAGTAGTGGCAAGAAGCAAGATCTGGCCAGAAGACAACAGGATCCTTGTGGCTTCGAATCATGGGTAGAAGTCGTTTTTGTAAACATTCCTTGATGTATATTTCGCTGTTCATTGAAGCAGTGGTGATGAAGGGTTTCGAAATTTTACCATAGCTACGAATTGCTTACCAGACCATAGCTTTCTTACCAAATTTTTCGACTTCAATCGATGTCTCGGACTGGTTTAACACTTGCCCTTCTCGCACCGTATAATATTGTTTTCCCGTCAAGGATTTGTAATCGAGTTTCAAGTAGGTTGATAGATTCTGAGCCATTACGAAATAACTTAGCAGCGGTTTTTGGTTGCGTCCATACTCTCTGGGACAGTCTTTAATAAAATAAAAAGAAGCTAAGAGCATGCTGGTAGATATAGTAAATTTTTATAATCTGATAATTTTCCACACAAAGTTTTTTCTACTTATCTGTTTGTTTATTTTTTTTTAATCTTTGAATGTTAGAGTCGAAAAAATTAAGTGCAATAAAAATTCGTTTGAGTTTATCGGCACATACTTATAGCACAATTCTCGGGCAATGAGCCCAATTTATCCACGTCCCTTATCGTTAACTTTGTAAGGCGATACTAGGATATATTTTTGTAGTATGAAAGGAGTAGTAGGAGAAAATAAGGAATTACGAATCAAGCTTTGATTCTGACTGGTAAGTCATTCAAAATACGTATTTTTTCAAAATTGTATAAATAATCATTGAACTAGCAGAAAATCCGTTTGAGTTTCTCAGCACATACCTATGCACCAATTCTCAGGTAGTGAGCTCAATTCATCTGCGTCCTTCAATGCCAGTTTTGTAAAGCGATTTACCAACAATGCTAATATTGGAAATATTTCTGTAGTATAAATTAAGCAGTAGAAGAAAGTGGAGAATTACAAACCACACTTCGATTCTGACTGATAAATCATTCAAACCACGTAATTTTTCAAAAAAATTTACTAAATTAAAGATTAAACTTTGCTTCAATTGCCATGTTTTGGGAATTTTCGAATCTAAGAATTCAGGAGCATAAAAATACGTAGTGGTTTGACATTCCCCACATGCTGTGTTCTTCCAAATATCCGTACATTAGTCAGAAAACCAAATGTTATGGAAACAATTTTTTGAGAGTGTAAATAGTATTCACTCACAATGAATCTAAAGATACTAACCTATTTGATTTAACGCAAGTGTTGGAAACCCAATGTAGTATTTACAAATCGAAAACCTAAAACCTGGAACCTAAAAAATCACTTGATTATAGCAGAGAGTACAAAAAATGTCTGATCGGGTCGACTGCTAATGAAAAAAATTCGATGAAGCTGAAATAATACGATGACAAAAGTTTTGTATAGATTGATGACGAATAATGACAGATGAGACTAGTTCGAAACACCCCATAATTCGGAATTCCCTACATTCGCTTAAGTACTTGTACTTGTTTTATTATATTTCAAAAGTATTTTTCAAACGAATCAAACCTTGTAAAAATCGTTTTGACGGTTATGTCACTTATATTATTATATATCTCCGCAGCCGGAACTAGTAGTGAGCTTCAAACTTGATCAATGATCGAGTAGGAGCTTAAAAAGGACCAAAGTTTGTTGAAATGGGTAGAGACATATCTGAGAAAATTGAACGAAGAGAAGATAAGTTTTGTCGTTTTGTCGTTTACGTCACTTCTACCATTATATCTCCGGAACAGAAAGCGACAGCCAATTGGTCGTCGAATGGACCACAGCCAGTGCGGTAAAACTTCAATTCAATCGAATATTTTTGATGAAAGTGAAATTTATGGCCATTGACTGTCAGCATATCCTTTCTCATTCATTTATCATTCATCGTCAACTCAATAACCGTACCTAGTCACTTGAAGTTTTGATTGCTCAGTTTGGTAGTGCCAAGTAGTCTATCTGTTCCATTGTCTTCCATGTCTTCATTGTGGGTAGTGAGCAAGTGCGAATGAATTGGCATAAACATCAACTCGATAACACAAATCTCTCTCCGGCCAAAATGATAAATAGAGGGTGACGATTCTCATTTGAGTTTTCAATTATTACCAGCAAGTTAAAATCGATAATTTTGACTGTTTGAAATGTATTGAGATGTGTTTCGAAACATCAAAAATGAAAACTCAAAGATGGAACAACTAATTTATGTTCATTTTGTATTTGATATTTCAGTTATCATGACTGGTTTACCTTTCATCCATTATCTTAAACCGATTCGAATGTTTATATGAACCTCACTTGAAGACCGCTCTGTCATTTAATTGTAAGAGATATTTTGTTACTTCAAGAGAATAAATGATGGTGGTTAAACTGCGCTTCGATAGAAAGAGAAACGAATGAAGGACGGGATGATGCCCATTCGGTGTGACTGCGAAGGGTGTGTGTTAGAATGTGAAGTTTACGGCAGGTGAGTGCTCTTCAGTGTGTGCACACATTTTGATAATTTGTTTAACGAAAAATTACTGTAATCAATAGAAATAACCGATATTTCGGTAGATAACTTTAATTTTAGAAAAAATATACAAATTCTTACCGGATTATCAGTCTCACGCAAGTTTTTATCATAGAATTCTGTACATAGGCATACAATTCATACGGTAAATCTTAATAGTCACCAAGTGCGGTAAAAATCATACCGTTTATAAGATAAAATTATCTTTCAAGTATCGAACTTTCGTAAATACTGATTGTTGTGAAAACTAACTGTCAAGCAGTTATTAAAATTTTCAATAAGTGTCTTTTTATAAATCAAACAAAAGAAGTCTTGAGGGGTTCGTCGAATGGTGTGAGGTACAGGTGAACAAGTTTTTAAAACTTTAGAACTACTTAAAGCTTTTTGTTTACTTACAGGCAGAACCGAATTACCGAAGTCATTTATTGTTTGGTTTATAGTTTGTGGTAGTTCTTTGATAGCTCAGCAAAATTTGTAACACCGAACTATCGGTAATCAATTAAACTACCGAACTGATTACCGATCGTTCAGCTGTTGAAAATTCGGTATAAAAAGCCTAAGTTTGTAAAAATCGGATCAGCCATATCCGAGAAAACGGAGCGGAGAGGAATGACTTTAAAAAGTTGCACACACACACTCAGACATTTTCCGAATTTGTCGAGATGAGTCGAATGGTATATAATACTTGGAGTCTCTGAAGCTCCAATCAAAAGTCGGTTTTCCAGTAATTCTATAATCTTTTTATTGAGAAAGGCAAGAATTCGAATTTTTTTGATAAGAATAATAGTTAATTGTTTTGTATCATCATTATAGAAAGTTATCTTTGTCATTGAATCATGACGAATAATTTTATATATCACTGATTAAATTCTGTAAAAATATTTCCGAGTAATCTTGCCAAGAGGTTGAGAAAAGTTGGTTTGAAGAAAATCGCGTCTTAAGTTTTATGTCATTTTTCACTAGATTTTTACCCCAAACAATAATACGACTTTCCGCAGAAGTCCTGTAAACAATCTGCAGCTTATTTCGATTTTTCAGCTCGAAAAACGGGAACACCCCCTAAATATGCATTTAAAAATTATAGCGCTCGTTTCTATCAGATTTAGATTCTTTTAACAGTAATTTGTTTTGAAAGCACACGCATTCAGGCAGTGCAATGAATGCACTACTTCAGGCACCCCTTTACTAGAGGGGGAGAACTCCAATTCTCTAAATGAGCAAAATAAGTCATGATTTCGGGAAAAGAGTGTAATTTCATGTTATATAAATAGTACACTAAGATTAAACACGCCTTGTTTGATGAGTATAACTTCAGGTTTATTTCTCTTAGATTCGTCTTCTTTGTGAAATCAATTCAGGACATAACATAATCTTTAAAAGGATTCGAAATATTAAATGGAATGATACGATGATCGTAGCTTTTAGACACGATTCCAGAATATTTAGAGAATACTAGAATTTAACAGTATGAAATGCTGCCATCGAACAGTGAAAGTGCATATCAAACTTTTTGTACAAATAAATTTAAATTCAATCAATTTGAAATCTTTCTAGCATGAAATATTGCATTTCCGTAGAACGTCGTTAAAAATATTGCGTTTTTTAACAGTTGTTCTTTTAGTTCTGCGGGTATACCTTTTGTATTCTTTGTAATGATGTTTGAAAATTTACTCAAACGAACTGCGTGAAAAAAGGTATTAATCGGACATCATAAAAATATATTTTATAACCTGGAAATATTTTTGTTATAAGCCGTTGTTTCCGAAAAATCGTCTTAGGTGTACATAAGTAGTATATAACTTTTATAAATAATCTAGATATGCATAGAAAACTAATTAGATGAACCAATACTGTCTATGTAGTCTGTGTAGTGACAAAAATTGAAAAAATTGACCGAGCCAAATATTTCGATACATGGTATTCAAAGCTTATGTTTGAATATTTTCACGGTTTCCGCAAGCACACAGAAGGTTATTATAACAGCTACAACAACTTAAACGTATAAGAATACAATCAGATGTATTTAAACAGAACATTGCTTCGGCGTTTGCAAATGCAAAGTGCAGTCGTGGTTAACCCGTTCATAATCTTTTATGATGCCTTTTCCTATCAATCTGCCATCAATAAACACAAATGATTTCTTATAAATACATTAGCATGACTCCGAAGCAAATAAGCAATTTAAGTTGTGATTGTATTCCAATGTCTGATTTTTGCTTATCCATTAATTTATAACATAATTCAGAAGGAACGATGGAAGATGGAAGCAAAGTTATTGCCTTGTGATTTGCATCATTACGATCTTCTTACGGCCAGATTCCAAAAAAAAATTCTGTAAACTGATAGAAAATACTCTTAGAAATGATACAGAATTATGCCCAAAGGTACACGCGACAGATGAAGTTGGTAAAAAAAAGTGGGAGACGGTTCGCGCCCAGATGCGATAAGTCGCGAATAGAAACTTAATTTGGTTTTTTCTCCAAATCACATTTTTGCCTTTCTCATATAGAAAGGTTATGCAATCACTTGAAAAACCGACTAGCAAAAAGTGTCATATGCCATTCGACTCAGTTCATCGAGCTGAGCAATGTATGTGTGTGTATGTATGTGTGTGTATGTATGTGTGTGTATGTATGTGTGTGTGTATGTGTGTGTGTAGTCGGAATTCCTGAATGTCATCCGGATCCGACTTCCGGTTCCGGAGTTATACGGTAAAGTGTGTTAAATATTGTACACCGTGACTTAAACCGGCGAAACAAAACACGTAACAAATTTTCTAAACTGGTCTCAAAACTACACAAATCGATAGCCATTATCAGTAGGCAACTAAACAAGCCGATTCCGGCTATCCTGGTTCCCGGTTTCCGGTTCCTGAAGCACCGGAAATAGTGATCATATATTCATAAATGGATCTTACTCACTTTTCTAAGCGATGGTTTGACTGATTTTCACAAACTTAGATTCAAATGAAAGGTCTCACGGTCCCATACGGAATTCCTGAATTTCATCTGGAGCCGACTTCCGGTTTAGAAGTTTAGGGTAAAGTGTGTTCAATATTGTAAACCGTAACTTAAACTGGCGAAACAAAACCCATAATAAACTTTGTAAACTGGACTCAAACCCGTTATTCCCAATCTTAGAGTCAAATGAATGGTTTTATGATCCTACCAAAACTTACTATTTCCATACAACAAAAAGTTTATTATTTTCGGATGCAACAAAAATTTAAATCGTCGTTTAGAGTACGATGGAAAAATTGTATAAAGTCTTCAATATTTGAATAAAAACTAGTAGAGTTGGTACGTCATGTTAGTTGGTGGCCGTACGAATCGACTTCGATTATACCGGTTTTCGGGTTCCGGTGCCGGAAGTGCATATAATAGTGAACCCACTTCGTTTTCTTAAGGATGACCTACGCGAGTAAAGCACTGTTTCATTCTGTATTTTATACTAGTTAATGCACAAACAATCTCTTTCAAAACTCGAAGAGATAAATTTTGAATAGAATACCACAATGTTATATATGAGAAAGACATCATTACACCACTAGATGGATTAAAACATGTTTTTCAACTGGGTGCCACTCGTATTCAAAAACTATTGCACATATCAACATGAATCAAACGTCGTTTTACTCGTCGGAAATTCAAACAAAAATATTCATTGTTATTTAAAAAAAATATTAACAATTGAAAGTCTTTCGACAATCGAAAAATGACTGCCAGTTTGTTTTTTTTCTCGGTAGAAGTTTTTCATTCTAGTTTATTTAAAAGATATTTTCTTCAGGCCTATTTGCATACAAGCTTTACGTGGCCGATTTAGCTGAGTTTTTAGATACAATTTTTTTTGTATTGGATCTCGTTGTCACCCTTTTTCTAGGAGGAGAGGAGCTTCCATTTTCCTCCTGCGAGGATTGAGGGGCAGTTTGTTCGTGGTTCGTCTCGTCATTCATTGTCGTGGTATTGTTGTTGATTTCGTTGCTAGTTGCTGTAGATGCGCCTTGTTGTACATTGTTCGCAGTTGCTGGTTGGTTGGATGGTAAGCTGTTAACTGCAGCTGGTGTACTTTGTTCTATAGGAAATACGTTGGATGGTTTCGTTGAAGGGGATGCTTCACTGTTGTTGGTGACTATCACAGGTGTACTGGGGTTGCTTGGGGTTGATGTGAAGGAAGCACCGTTGTCCTTTGGTATAGTTGTCTCCTTGTCCGGTTTATCACATGGCTTACTGTAGTGAACAGCTTTTTGGCAATATTGACATGTGGCCATCTGATTGTCATAGGTAACAAGTGATTTGCACGGTATTCTTGTATCCTGACCGAATGTCACATAAGAAGGTATAGGCCTCCTCAAGCGCATGCGTAACAAACGTACGCCATTTAGAATACCGGGGAAAAAATTCTTCCACTTTTTTTTTTCGATAGAGAGAATCTCTCCGTATTGGGACATTGTTTTGCGAATATAAGGATCGATGACGCTTGAGGGAAGATCATGCACACGCACTTCTATAGCACTATGTTCTATATATACTGGAATGTTGTGCTTGATATTTTCATGCTCCACATAGTGCACATTATTATTGTCTTTAGTGAATTGAATTGCATCCAACTCTTTATAGAACTGGATATAAACAACATTATTGGTCTTATTGCATTGAAGTAAATGCACACGTTTAATGTCAAGATGCATTTGCTCCTTAAGCAAACCTTCAAGTTCTCGTATCGAAGGTCGAATTTTGCACTGTATGAAGTCAACAATAATTGTATTCTTTCGTACCGACGGTAGCTTTTGTTCGTTTGGTTCACTCATTTTCGAGGTCTATTGTTTACTACACAATACTGTACTTGGTTTCTTCTGTCCCCAACGTAAGCGGTTTTGATTTATCGACTGACTTGGATGAGATGTAAACCCGAACTGAATTCATTCTAGTTCTAAGTGTCAGAGAGTTGACTTAAAATGAATGTAGAGATAACATCAGATCTCGACATTTTATGTATCTCTAAGACGAAACAAAAAAACCATATAACTTCGGAAATCCGCTAAAAACCGCGTAGCTTTGGAAATCCGCGTAAAATAAACGCATAAAAAACCGCGTAGAAGAAGATCTCAGTGTACACCAAAGCACCTTGACTCTTTGTTTTTCTGGGCTATGAATGACGTTTAAAACGAACTTTTTCAAATCTATGATTAAAGGTTACAAAAATGGATGTAACTAGTATACTTATGATTGCCGACCCAATATGAATCAATTACGTGGAAATAATGTCGTCATACTATTTATAGTGAGGAGGGATAAGCAAATGTGTATAAGCACGGGAGCCTAAGGAAATATTAATCGGATGTGAGGAGAAGCCTTAATTCTTCACAAACACAGATACTTTTTAGAAGGTATTTATGAAGAGAAAGGTGTTTCAAAGGTTCATAAAAAAAGAAATCGAACAAAAAACTGAGCCGATTTGACGAGTACCATACCATGAAAAATATGATTATCAAAATTCTAATATGCCATACGAGCGCAGTCTGAGCATGTACGCAGTATTGTTCAATCGGACTGCCTTCTAAGTTGTGTTTCACCACGTTCAGACTACTTCAATTTTCAGGACCAATTCCAGTATCTGTCTTCAGTCATGCCGTCACGAAACATTTCCGAGCAACGTCATGTTATTCAGCTAGTTTTCTATAAAACCGAAGGAAACAATTCATTTTTCTAGGGTACGGGTAGAGTCCAACAATTCCGAAAAATCATGTTTTTTTATATTTATAAAACCTTTCAAGAATGTTTTGTCAAGTTTTCAAGTCAATCGAAGTAGAACTCTTGGCCTTACCTCTTCGCAGTGTAAGCTAAGAAAAGGTGAGGGCCCATAACTTCCAGAGTTTTGTTCCGATAGGCTTTAAAATTTGACAAAACATTATTGAAATACAATTACAAACAATAGGATAAATGTTTGGTACCACCGCAACAGATTTCACTGATAAGTTTCGCAATTGAATACAAAACAACTTCATGTACATTACATCCTTTTCGAAAATTCCATATCGAATTCCTACAAATAGATACTAACTGGTTAAACTAGTAGTCAACTGGAATGACAGCAACACGCATTAAATCGCACTTTTTCATGCAAGATTATTGCGTCTAGATCTACCGGCTTAATGAAAGAGTATTGAATGCATTTAATTGAAAGCATATGTGTGTGTGTCCTTATTTGTTATCCATGCACTAACAGTAAACATAAACACCGCAATCGTAATGAAACCGTCAATATCTGTATTTACGTTCAACGCCCCGCTGATAGGACTATGCAAAAATGTGTCAATTATTTACGCATATCGTACCCGTGACCGAGGGGCCATCTCGCACTGACCCAGATAGCTATATTGGCCCGCAAACGATATAAAAAGGGAAAAGAGCCCATTGGCACAGAAAAGCCGTCACATCGCACATGTTCCGCAGCTAGTACGGCGCAATGCTCTGCCGAAGAACAAAGCGGACCTTTTAACATAAATTTTACTGCTCCATAAATATTTCATTTTTCATCCGCATATCGGTTTCCTTTTTAACCCGGCCAATGCCGGAGCCAGAGTCAGAGCCAGCATCTTGCATTCGGTGGACTTGACACTGGCAGCCTGTCTCAAGGTGCACGGATGTGCTCGGTATGTACGTGCACTTACCAAGGGCGACTAATAGAATAGTTGATTTATGGCCATCTCGTAAGCGAATGGCCATCCGATTCTGGTGCTTTTGTTGTCTGTGGGACTTTTCCCCACGTACCACGAACCACGAACGGTGATGGCTGTGGTGTTTTAGTACACATTTTATTCAAATGCAAGCTCGAAGAAAAGCGATTCGTTACTGCAACATATGGCTTCTGTTTTCTTTCTGCACCGGAACCATTGGTAAACATTCCACTTCCACTGCTAAATAGGAAATAAAATCAAATCAAATCAGCCGGCTTACAGTAGTTCAATCATTTCCCGCCAGTCACAACACTACCTCGACTGTAACAGATGAAAAGGCCAGCCACTTAAATCACGTGATAGTCACATTTATTCGGAACAATATATTTCAACTTTGATTAGACGAAAAGCCATATATGACACGACGGGTTAGGATTTCTACTTTTCCCAGTTGATGTTTACCGGTGCATGAGAGGAGTAGCTTGCATACGCTTCGAGGCATATTTACGAGGCGATTTTCATGTTTATGGGCCAACGGAACGAGTGAGAGCATAATGATTTTCTTCTCGCCCCGATGTGATTGACTGTTGAGCTGAGTTGGGTGAGCCGTTTGCTGTCGGAAAGCGAAACGCCAACAAAAGACCATGTGTGCTCATTATGACCCGTTTGGGCTAGAGGTGAGCCTTAGGCAGTTGCCTAAGGTTGTGAGATTTTCGTTTTGCAAAGAAAGGGAAATGCCACCATCAGCATAACTTGCACCGGCGGTGTTTGCTGTGAGTCAACAAAACCAAATGGGAATTATGTCCGCTTTTGTGACAAAACCTGACTGCATCGGATACCGAGCCAATCGGCATTATATTATTATCGAGCTACATTGAAATTGGTCTCTTTTGATTTGAAAAAAAATCAGCTAACTAGAGCAAAATTGTGAAACAGGTTTTTCGAGACATAGTTCACAAGCCAAGTACAGTCAGACTACTGACTAGAACTTCACAATCGTATCATTGTCTGTACAATTAAGGGAGAGTGTTCGGTTACCGGCACCCTTTTATTTTAAGCTCATAACTTTTGACTTAGTATTTTCTTACCCGGAGCATCTGCTGTATGAGCAGCTAGATGTTTGTCTCGACAGTAACCTGCATATCTGTGACAATTTTTCATGATTTGTCGAACGAAATGGGGTGCCAGTAACCGAACACCTTGGGGTGCCGGTAACCGAAATCGGTAGATTTTAACCATATGTCACAAGAAATCGACCCTTCAAGATATATTACTATCCGTGACTGCCTCCTAAATGTCCCTGACTCAACTTTATTTTTCGACACATCCATGCAGTGCGAAGTGCGTGGAATCCCGGAACACCTACGCTCGATGGAAATTCCAAAAATATTTACAAGTTAGTTCAGGCATATTGACTCTGAGAAAATATTTTACACGGACGGATCACAAATTGAAGAGGCTACTGGGTTTGGTATATTCAACAATAATGTTTCGGCTTCATTTAGGCTTCAAGAACCTGCATCTGTTTATATAGCAGAGTTAGCAGCAGTTCATTATAGCTTGAGTGTAATCGTCACATTATCTCCAAACCATTATTTTCTCTTCACAGATAGTCTGAGTGCAATTGAAGCCATTCGCTCAAACGCTACTGGCAAAAATGAACCGTTTTTCTTTAGCAAAATAAAACAGTGCCTTAACGACATATTGCATAATAATTATCAAACCACAATAGTTTGGGTCCCGGCTCATTGCTCCATTCCAGGCAATGAAAGAGCCGATAGTTTAGCCAAACGTGGTGCTATTGAGGGTGAAATTTATGAGAGACCGATTGCTTTCAACGAATTCTGTAGCGCGTCTCGCCAAAGAACACTTGCCAATTGGCAAGCTTCTTGGGATAAATATGATCTGGGTCGGTGGATGCACTCAATTATTCCTAAAATATCGACAAAGGCATGGTTCAGGGGACTGGATGTGAGTAGAGATTTCATTCGTGTGATGTCCAAACTCATGTCCACTCACTACACGTTAGATGCACATCTCCTTCGAATTGGACTTTCCGAGACTAATCATTGTGCTTGTGGCGAAGGTTACCCCGATATTGATCATGTCGTTTGGACATGCGTGAAGTATCGTGATTTCATATCTCAACTAATAAATTCCTTGCGTACCCAAGGTAGACTATGCAATGTTCCAGTTCGCGACATTCTTGCTTGTCGTGACCTTCCTTACATGAAACTTCTTTATCATTACATTAAGTCCATTGAAGTTCCAATTTAAATTTTATTTTATGTTAGACTGTTTTCTCTTCCATGAGTTCAACCAATAGCCAGATATCGCACATTAAATAAAAGTGATGAACTGATACAAACAAACCTGAAATAGTTATAAGATCTTGTACAAAATAAATGTATTTTATTTAATGTAATTTATAATAGCAACTCGCTTCATAAAAACAGTGTTTAGATTAACTAATGACAACAACATACTAATATGATATTCGAAATGTATTAGGTTTAAAGTATTGTGGATGCCACGGCGAAGAAAAACTTATGTATATTGCCTATGAAATAAACATATTTATGGAAAAAAGTAAGATATTTTAAACTGATCAAAAAAATAAATAAAGTTCTCTATAGAACGCCCATTTTGTAAGAAAATGATTTTCATTCTGAACACTAAAGCGAATATGCAAATCGTTACTGTGAAATAATATAGAAGTAAAATAGATATTACCGTTTTTATTATTTTTGCGTTTCGTCCTTGACTCATCAGTGGAGAGCAGTTCAAATTGAACTGCTTAGTGCTAAACTCGGTAGTTCAGTTTGAACCGCTAAGCAGACGTAAAGTTTCTGCTACTGGTTATGTGCGCTAGCAAAAAGTTTGGCTAACCCCTAAATGACCAAACCTGCATCGGCCAGAAATAGTCGAAAACACTTTATCCGTTCGGCACGTCAGAAAAGACATTGCACTCCGTTGCAAAACAAAAAGTGTTCTGTAAATAGCAGAAACTTTACGTCTGCTTAGCGGTTCAAATTGAACTGCCGAGTTTAGCACTAAGCAGTTCAATTTGAACTGTTTTGCACTGATGAATCAAAGACGAAACGTAAAAATAAAAATAAAATATATTACATTATTATATCATACAGTTGATGCACTGATTCAGATAGATATCAGTTTTCGTCACGAAATGATAACTAAAATTCAACGAAGAAAACTTTTTGTTAACTTGAATATTACGAACACAGAAGTCTATGAAACATAAAAAACCTTTTTCAATTCACTTAGCCGTGTAATGATGCCGTATATTTTCAAAAATATTCCAAGAATTTTTTTTTTCAAACTTGAATATACCTAAATTGAAATAATTTTAAATAGCATAACTTTTTCAACTTGATAATAGTTATATCAAGCTAATAGAAAATTTTCTTTATTTTCCATCGTCGTACTAAATAACGGTTTGAAATTTTAAACACATCTTCGTGGAATCGACCATAATATCTATGAAAAAATTTTCATTTTAGTGTTTTTGGTCACTATTTCCGGTATTTCCAGAACCGAAAACTTGGAACCGGTATAGCCGAGGTCGGTTCGTTCAGTAAGTGACTTATATAGTCTTCAAATTAAAGCAGTTTTGAGCCAAATCTAAAAGAATTTTACCCTTATTTGCATCGTCGCTTGAATCCACTGTATACCTTTTGGCCCTAAGAAATACTAGTCTTTGGTTTGACGATCGCCAAAAAACGGCTACAACTAAAGAATTGCTTCAATGCTACAAATTTTTCTGTTTTTTAACGTCTCAATTCGGTGAATTGCAACTTCAGATTGGTTGATTTCCTACTTTTTTGCTTAGGCACAAAACGATTGATAACAAACGGTCTGTACTGCAACATTGACATCGTCATTGTCAAGGACTTCAGTCCAACCAATACTAAAAAGAAAGCCACTCGTGCTATTTCAGCAGACTTCGCAGTTGTAACTTAACGTACAAAAACATTGCATGGCTTATACTACTGAACATACTACAAATCTTTCCCGATCGTTACCAACAGCTCTTCATTTCGAAGCTAATGGTTTGCATCTCCTTCTGTCTTCTTTTAATTATTATATGTTATAGAATTTGAAGGTACAAACCCTGCGAAATAGGCCATACGTAAAAACTGTTCCAAAAACTTCTATGGCCTCGAATTAAAAAAAAATTGCGATAGTGACAAATAAAAAACTAGTTTAAAACTGTAAATTTAGTTGCCTAAAACTACAAAACTGGATGTTTAATTGTTCTCAGTGGATTCATTTTTTTTCAGTCAATAATTTATAACAATAATAAATATTTTACTTATGCGTTCCTTGTCAATTTCTGGGCAAACAATTTCTCATTAAATTCAACTTGTAAAATCAGTTTTAAATGAGCGAACGTAAGATACAGTTAATAATTTAAGTTCTATAAATTTACACTTTTTAGTTGAATAAGTTAGTTTAAAACGATTATTTATTTAAACTAACGGTTTTGTTTGTTGAAATCGTACATTTTTGTTTGTTTTTAAGAATAAAGTGATATCTTTCATGCTAGTTTGCAAGGTAATTTCAGACAGTACTTTTATCTCGATTTATATTCGTTTTCTAATTTTTTAAAGCGAACGGGTATAGCATAATGGGTTAGTCAGCCCTTTTGTCGTGAGATGTTCGATTTATTTACATACCACAATCGAGTCCTGGTATTTCGATTTTTATAGTATCCAATGCTACATCGGCCCTGTCAAGATAGAGATCCTGCATCAAATATTTTTTATAAAGGAAATATGTTAGGTATTTTATAACATTCTTAATAATGATAACATCAGCTCAACTTTTGTCGACATGTAATTAAAAATTAGTCTAGCCAAACAAATATTTTATTCGTTTGGCTAGACCAAAATTTTTATTGAAATCATTTTTGATGTTGAATGGTGAAAATGATTCAAAACAATCATATTCTAGCTTGAAATCAAATTTAAAAATATGCTAACTGTTTTGTTATTTGAAACATACTTCATTTATCTGCTTGTAAAAATTTATATCATACTAATCGAACAATTATGTTGTCAAAAAGAATGGTGGTAGAATTGAAACTTAGCAAAAGTCATGAAAAAGGTGCTATACTCAGTTTTTCAAATTTTTGGTAACAATTGCATACAACGGTATTAAAAATCGTGTTTAACTTTTCTCCCAAACATCACTTTATCATGCAGCCCTTAAAATTCCTTGAAAATATCGATATCTTCAATAAAAGAAGATCGAGTTTAACAACTTTTGTCTTGTTGGATAGGTAATATCATGAGGTATCTGAATTAGTAACCCATTTTGTTTACAACGACACAGGTTACATATATAAAACTTTCTGTAACTCGAAAAGTAAACATCAGATTTTAAAAACATTCTGACAGAAAAGGAGGCTCTTCATTTGCGACAAGTTGTAGAAGTGAGTTGCTCTTTAAAGTTTTTTCATTGTTTATGATACTTCCAGAAACAGTATTTAGAGACCAGCATAACTAAAAAATAGTTCATATGTCTATGAATTAGTATGACGAATAACTTGAAATAGTTTTGAGTCCTATTTTGAAGATTCCTTGTATTGCCATCTTCTATGACGGTTTGAATTTTAAAATCTCATCACTCTGTAATTTCAAAATTGGAAGTCGTAATCGGATAAAAGTCATCTATTTTGTATGGGACCATAAGTTTATTTTAAATTGAATTTTGTTTATGAAATTCGTTTTGGTCTTCTTTTAGCTTCTCTATTCCTGACACTTTCGGAAACGGAATTCGGAAATCGGTCAGTCAGTTAAATCACCTAATGGATTTGTCAACCATTTCATTAGATTCGAAATTTTTAAAAATAAGTGTAGCCAGCTTAGAGAAATCGTAGTGCGTTCCATATAAAATTTTCGGGTACCTTCCAGGATCGAAAACCGAATATCGGTAAAACTTAAATAAGTTTATTTGGTCGTCGACTCTCAAAATCTGTGAACCCGTTAAACCCGATAAATTTATGTGTAATTTTTACACTAATCACCCTGTATCTCTAGAACCGAAAGTCGGATCTGATTAAAAAACAAGCAGTTTTTATGGGACCTTGAGACCTTTTATTTGATGGACGAAATCGGTTCAGTCAGCCTAGCAAAATGAGTGACACTATTTTAATTTCATTGCAAATATCATTCTGTAGTTCGGGAACCATAAGTCAGATCCAAATGAAATCCAGAAACCTTATATGGGAGTATAGGACTGTCATGGCACATGAGTCTAAGTTTGTAGAAATCAGTTAAGCCATCTCCGTGAAAAGTTAATGAAATTATTTCTCACACACAACTCCTAATATTGGAATAAGGTGAAAAGTCGCTTACACAAAAATATCGATATCTTGTTGGATAGCTATTGCCGTGCAGAATCTAAGACTAAAAACATATTCTGTTTTCAAACGTCAATTGTGACAGATATTGTCAATAACCTGACAATTTTGACATAAAACTTCGTGTAACTCAAAAAGTAAACATCCTTTCTCAAAACCAGTGTTGATGATTACCGAAAATTTGACAGAAGCTGCTATATTGCTATCTATATTGTATACAACATTTTCAATCCGGCAGATGCTACAAGAACTCGAGTCTCTCAATGCATGAACCGCGAGAGAATTTTTCTACATTCCTTCGCTCCACTTCATACTCTGAGTATTTCACGGCCCTTAAAAAAAATTACAGTCTGATAATGATCGTTGCTGTCTGGAATTTCCCAAGAGAGAATCGCAAGTTGACAATTATCGCAGAAAATCGAGTCGATGATTCAACTTAATGATTCTCATGCTAGGTTGCAATATTACCCTTGTGTGGAGCATTCACATACATTTTCATAGACACAACTTATACAAAGGTTATATGCACATAGTTAGAATAAGCGGTAATAGTAAAATGATTCTATCGCAATTATCTACCGCCCGTATAGAATCGGATCGCGAAACGAGAATAAGCGACCGTTTGTTGCTTCAGAGGGGATCCCCATAGCAGCGTGCTAATCTTCGATTCTCAGAAATGTCATCGAGAGAAATTCGCTCTCGCACTGGTGTCGATTCTATGTTAAATGAGCCATGCCGGGTTTTTGTTGTTGCGATGATTTCCAACGCTCTTTGATGGCACTGATTCAATCGTTGAAGAGTTGCCAGTGAACGTTCTTTGATACGATAAAAGCCATCCTTGCTCAAAACCATTCAATAGCGCTCAAGGTGATAATGAAACTTTTCGTTTGCGATTAGTTTGATCAAAATCGGTCCAGTCATCTATGAGATCTCGACCTCTTTGTTGACAACACACAAACAGACACACACGGACATTTGCTCAGTTCGTCGAGCTGAATCGATTGGTATATGACACACGGCCATCTAGGCCTCGGAAAATTTCTCTATACCTATTTTTTTATAGGTTTGATAGGTAAAACAATTCAAAATTGCCGCAGCAAAATTTTATTCGGAACGTTATTCCGATTCCGGAATTTCTGATAGTCACCTGTGAAATACAACAGAAAAACCAGTATGTTTTCATAAATATTACTAAGGGGCACTTCAAAGGAATGTTCTTTGAATATTGAATAATAACAACAAAGTTTTTTTGGGCATACATTTGCATAACCTTTTCAATTTTTAACAGGTTTTACCCAAGTTAAAATAAATTCTTCGTTTTTGGCATCATCGCTCAAAATGACGGTTTAAAATTTCAAACACATTTCCCCCGGAAGTGAGATCCAAACAAAGGTCAAAATCAATCTATTTTTTTTATAATTTTTTTTTATTCTGGCCAATTTGCGTACAAGCTTTACGTGGCCGAATGAGCCATGTTTTATCAGATAAAAAGAATTTTTTACCGTTGGATCTCGTTGTCAGCCTTTTTCTAGGGGGAGAGGAGCTTCCATTTTTATCTTGCGATGATTGAGCGACACTTTGTCCGTGGCTCGTCTCGTTCTCCATTGCCGCATCGGTGGTATTTTGTTGGTTTCCGTTTTTTCTTCGTTTTCCTTGTAATTCGCATTCTTGGGTTGGTTGTTAGTTGCTGTAGACGCGCCTTGTTGTGCATTAATTGCAGTTGATGGTTGGTTTGATGGTACAACAGGAGTACTGCGCTCACTAGTTTCCGTTGCTGGGCGGTTATCATTGTTTTTGTTTGAGGATGTCCTTTTCGCAGTTTCAGTGCAACTGAGTGTGCAGGTTGTTCACAAAACTGACATGTAACCAGTTGATTTTCATACGTAATCAACGTTTTACACGGATGTGTCCCGTTTTGATCACAAATGATGTAAGATGGAATTGCTTTACGTAGTTGCATACGTACCACTCGCACGCCATTACGGACACCCAGAAAAAAAAATCCGCCATACTTCCCTTTCGATGGAAAGAACTTTACCGTACTGCGACATACTTTCCTGAACGAACCCATCGCTGGTCTGCGGTAGAAGGTCATGCACGCGTACTTCTATGGCATTGTCCACCATGTACACAGGGATTTTATATTTAACATTATTATGATCAACACTGTGCACCCCGTTATTAACCGAAGCAAATGCAATTGCAGCTCTTTCACGTTTGAACATAATGTACACACAGTTAGACGCCTTGTTGAATTGAATCTCACTTACATCATTAACGTTTAGATGCATTCTTTCCTTAAGCAAGATTTCAATTTCGGTTGCTGCTGGTATAACTTTGCAGCGCTTGAAATCAATACAAATCGAATTTGGCCTTGTAGGCCAAGTTTCAGGCTTTGTTAAATCGTATTTGCCCATTTCGTACATTCTATTGTTCACTGCACTGTATTGTCTTTGTTTCTATCGTCTCGACCGTAAGCAATTGTCTCATGTGTCCCTGTATTTCCGGAACCGGAATCAAGATCTGTATAAAATTCTGCATCATCTTATGGAAATATTTTTCATTTAAATCTGAGTTTGCGTAGATAAGACAAGCCTTTTCTGAGAAATTTGAGTTATTTCCAGTTTGGAACAAACAAGCACTTTCCCGGTACTTCCAGAACCGGGAACGATGATCCGGTATACCCAAAATCAACGTATTTTGTCATCCACTTACCAAACCTGCCTGATTGCTGAAGTGGACGGCTATTTGAATGTTTTTGTTTTGACTTTCCGTGCCATGTATAAAACACACTCCAGAAAATTCAATTTTTATACCTATCAACATGTAATTTCGGAATCTGAAGTCGTATCCGGATGAAAATCGGTTGTAAGAACTTTCATTTGAACCTAAGCTTGTGAATTTTGGATAAGAGGTCTCTGCGAAAATCGAGTGAACTTTTTTAGTTCATTTTGCATATTTTATCTTGATAACATTCAATAGCAGCCTATGGGAATATGAAGCCTTTTATTTGAATTTAATTTGAAGAAAATCAGTTGAGCGGTTTCTGAGAGAATCGAGTGCACTTTTACTTAATTTTCTCACATTTTACTCCGTTACTCCCGAATCGGTAGTCCGAACCGGGTAATATTCAAATCAACCTTTCTTTTGAGTCTGAGTTTGTGAAAATCAATCCAGTCATCTCCGAGAAAATCGAATGCACATTTTTGTTACATTTACGTTTTGTGATCTCGATAAACTGAGTCTCCGGGCCTCAGTTCAAAAGTCGGTTTTCACAGTGATCGCATAGTCTTTCTGTATGAGAAAGGCAAAACAAATACCGCTAATGAATAAAAACCTGAAAACAAATAGACAATTAAAATGTTTAATAATCTTGGAACACAATTCCATCTGTTTCCACTTATTCCGTCATTTATTAAACACGATCACCTAAGAAACATTTATTCCGAAACAAAATGGCATTGTTTACGTCCAATTGAGCCATTACACAGACGGCATTGTCTTTATCGCGAAAATCTTTCCCGCTATTTGTGATCGCCGGTTGACGGAAGGAGAAAAATAAATTATGACCGGTAGTATAACCTTCTTTTACTGCGGCGGCCAGCACTGAATAAATCTTGTCGTCCAAAGGCCTAGATTGGTTCGCAGAACGGGTTCAGGATGCCTAGGCACTGTGCTTTTTTTTCCTATCAGCTATTCGGACAGCCGCGATAAATAACCCACGGCATCCGTTCCACCTGCCAATAGATAGACCGAAAGGAAACGCTCCAAGTGCTTGCACTAGTATTCAATACTAACTCTAATTGCAAAGGTAATTAATTACATCTGCCACAAACAAAAAACCAGTCCATATTTTTCGGTTAAACTCTCAGACAGGTGAAAATCTTTCACCGGCAGGCGTTGGAGCGGTTTGAATAATTGCCACGATCAGAAGCCTAATCTTTAAATTTGTTGAGCTCGCTTGCTTCTAGAGGACTCTTATTCGCAAGCACGAGTTTTTCTAGCAATTAGAGAAAATTAATATTTATACACACAACCTGCCCGAGAGAATCAGATTGCCGAGCAATGATACGAACCGTGCGAGCATCTTCCTCTCGACCTGACAAGAACCTCACCGTTTAAGTCTCGGTTGGCCTTCCCTGACCAGAACTAAATGAAAGTGGTTTGCTTGCGCCTTATCTTCTCTGGTAAAGTATGATCCAATGCGCGATATGTAATCAGCAAGCTTAGCATCCACCAAGAAGACCGTTTAACACGCATTGTAGATACAGCTAGGGTTAAGGGAAAAAAACAAGAGTGAAAGAGAGCGAAACCAAAAGTATGCCCCGCCCGATGTTCTGTACGTCTACGTGCGCTGTTAACTGTGAGTGATACTTTCCCTCGTGTGCGATGCCGCTGTTACGTTCTAAACGCGTAAAACATAACCGGTAATGGCAAAACGGTTGGTCGTGATGTCGGAATAGCTCGAGGAAAAAGATTCTGTAACTGAGAACTAAATGACTTGGAAGAGTGTGATTGTGGGTACCAGAAACAGTGCAGTACTGAAAGTGGATCTGCTTGCTAGAAAGAAACTAATTGAGCTAGAATGTTAAGCAGTTAAAGTTATGTTTTGAAACATCAAGCAGAATTGTTTTATGTTGAAAAGGAAAAGTCTAGGACGATGAAATCACTCCAACAATTTTCTAAGAAACGACTGCGCCGATTTTAACTGATTGGCTTTCACTTCCAATTGCGGAGAAATAATGGAATAAGTTGCGAAACTGACAGGGCGTAATTTTTCCCTCCGCTCAATTTTCTCAGATATAGCTGAGCCATTTTCAATAATTCTAGGCGCGTTTGAAAGACACTATTGGATCATACATCAAAGATCGGAGATCAAACTGCAGATACTTTAAGTTCCGTAGATACCATCGTATAAGCTACATAACCGATAAATACTACACGTGAGACGCACATCTTCTTCGAATTGGACTCTCCGCGCCTAAGCATTGTGCTTGTGGCCAAGGTTACCGCGATATTGATCATGCCGTTTCGAAATGCGTGGAGTGTCGTGATGTCAGTTCTCAACTAATAAATTCTTTGTTTACCAAGGTAGACTATCCAATGTCCCAGTTCGAGACGTTCATTCTTGTCGTGACCTTCCATACATGAAACTTCTTTATCATTCCATTGAGACAATTGAAGTTTCAATTAAATAATTGCCCATTTTAAGACTTATTTCTGACTCCAACTGCGTCCATTAGTTTAACCAATAGCTAAATTTGAATAGAAATGATGTAATGATACAAACAAATTCGAAATAGTTTATGAAATGATCAACATAATGTATACCAGCTTATTTTAAAACTTAAAGCAGTTAATCGTTTGGTTCAAAAAATATTCTTGAGTAGATTCAATAAAAAATAAAATGATTGTATTTTATTGAATTCAAAAAGCGGTGGGACTATATTAAAATGATATTAGGATAAATATTCTATGTAAAAGTGATGCTACGACGAAGAAAAACTTATGTAAACTGCCTTAAGAAATAAACGTATTTATGGAAAAATATAACCGATAAATCTCGTTTTTTCATCTACTCGCACAAGTTACTAGAAAGTAATCAATGATTAAGGCCATCGTCCAAGTACCATGCGGGCGGGTGGTTTTAGGAAATTTTCGATGGAAATTTCGAAAAATTTGACAAAACCAAAAACATACAGACCTTTGAAATACTTTTATCTCTCTACAGGGTGAAAATGGCAGGAAAATTCGGAGGATTTTACGAGTCTTATCAAAAATAGCGCTGAAAAAATGAGTGTTTTTGTGATCAGTCAGTAAAATCTGAAAAACAATCCTTTCAGGTTTTTGAGTTGGTTTCACAAGCCGTAATATGAATGAAGTTGTAACAAAAACACGTGGAATCACTTGTCTAACATATCAAACAAAAATAACCGTACTGTAGCAATTGTGAAACATGTCAATTTTAACAATTGCTACTTGGGTATAATCTATAATTGATTTTATATCGTTTAAGCCCCGTAAAATAAAAATCCCTGCCTGACCAGCAATAATAAATAAAAAGTAAAAACGAAAAATACATTTTAATGAGACTGTTTGTATGACAACAGAAAGACATTATCACGCCACTAACTGTATGTTTATAAGAAGGGAAACAACAATAATATTCAAACTGATTAATTACAGTTATAAAAAAATGATTTAGAATTTAAACTATTCAAACAACTCAAGAACATAACTACTAACAACGATTAAATAATAAGATACCAGTCTTTAGAGCGACTTAAATGCTTATAAGTGGCAGGGACATTCCTAGAGGGGGGCGAGAAATAAGAAACGGAAACAAAAACAGTTTAATATTACGAGGCTGTTGATCCCGCAGATTACACCGTGAGATAGTGATTATAAGAGTTAAGTGATGGTCGAAACTTCACTGCCTGTCGTCAACGGGAGCGGGTCATATCGCCGAAAGCCATTTCGCCGAAAGTCGTTTCGCCGAAAGGGTCATCTCGCCGAAAGGGTCATTTTGCCGAAAGGGTAATTTTGTCGTAAGGGTCATATCTCCTGCATGTTATGTCTCCTGTATAACTGTTGTGGCGCAGCCACATAACGGAAGCCAAGATGGCTCGGCGGCACAAAGCACAAAGCCGCCGAGCCGACGCCAGCTGAGTCGGCCGCCGACCCGCCGTCGGAAGCGGCGGCCTCTTGCATACAAACCTGTAACCGCCTCGTTTGCCCGGTCTACTCAAAGCTAGGTTTCTTTGCTTTAGTTAGGTCCGAACGAGCGGTAGCGAGGTCGGACAGCACATGAACTAAAACGATGTGGCGTAGCCGCATTAGTATTTTTTCATTTTCACTTAATAAACGGAAAATACCACCTACATTTGCCTGGTAGATACACCTATGCAATTGCTCTGATGCTTACTAGCTAATAGTCAACAATTTTTCTTGGGAACTACTTTCTGAGGTTCATGAATCAATCTTTATTCAAGAATACAACAATCAATCATTATTCAAGAAGTACAATGGTAAGTTTACGGGCGTTAACGCAATCATCATTCGATTGTCTTTAATTTAAATCAATTCTAATTACGATTTCAAGACGATTTCAGGATTCGGCGAAATGACCCTTTCGGCGAAATGGCTTTCGGCGAAATGGCATTCGGCGAAATGGCATTCGGCGAAATGACCCATTCGGCGAAATGTCATTCGGCGAAATAACCCTTTCGGCGAAATGACTTTCGGCGAAACGGCTTTCGGCGAAATGGCTTTCGGCGAAATTACCCTGATCCGTCGTCAACTAATATGAACTACAAAGTGCATAATACAGTGCTAATAAAATACATTTTCATTTACTCAAAATAGACGGAAATGACGAGATAATAATGTAACTCTCATTTCCACTTGCAAATTAGTCCAGTCAATGACATAAACGGAACAGTAGTTTCAAAGTTGTGTTCTTTCGTTCATTAACCCTTCAGTCATTTTCGATTTTCAGTGAAAATCGTATACTGTGCAGTGTCTATATTCAATCGAAGCTTCGAGAATCGATAATGACAAAAAACAATTCTCAATGATTTTTTCCTGTTGGTGCTTAAATCTGTAGTTTTGGTTCTCAAAGAGGTTCTGGGGTGTAATTGAGGAGTGTATCGAATATAAGCTATCCACATACATTTGTGTTGTACGCATGTATTTGTAATAGTTTTTTATGCTCAGATCACAGCATGCTGTGCATTTGACTGTCAGCTTTCGTTTGTTTACTTATTTGTGCGGTTGAAATTCTGCGTTTTCAAAATGTCGCTTATTGAAATTCGCGTCTTTTGCAGTGTACGGATGCATGCGTTTTGATGGACGATGAGACTTATGTAAAGGAGGACTCAAAAACTCTTCCAGGTTCACAATACTTTACTGTCGTCGTTAGGGAGGATGTGAGCAATGTGGACAGGTCGATTCAAGTGAAGAAATTCGGTCGAAAGCTACTGGTATGGCAAGCAATATGTTCCTGTGGTTTGAAATCAACCATTTTTTTCACCACCGGAACTATAAATGCAGAAATCTATCGATCTAAGTGTCTCCAGAAGAGATTGCTGCATTTATATAATAAGCATAGTACACCTCCAGTGTTTTGGCAGGATTTAACGTCGGCTCACTATGCCAAAATCACTCTCAATTGGGTATAAATTTCGGAGAAAAATCTCAATCCACAAAATTGCCCTCGGCTTTGACCCATCGAACGTTACTGGGCAATCGTGAAGTGGGTATTCAAGAAGACTGATAAGGCAGCTGGGAACATGCAAGAGTTCAAAAAATTTTGGCCTCAGGCGTCCAAAAAATGCCGTGCAACACTTGTCCGGAACTTGATGAAGAGCGTTCGATCAAAAGTTCGAAAATTCGTGAAAGGATAACTTAAATTTCATCCGGTTTTCATTATGCTCAAGTTTAACCTCGTACAATAAAGGATCAGTTTTTAGTTTGAATAAAATGTCGTTTTCTATCATAATTTGAAAGAAAAATTTGTGGATAGCTTATTTTCGATACACACCTTACTTCGATTTATCATATTTTAGAAAGTCTTTATAGCCAAACGTCACAGGCGCTAAATATATCGATGAAAGAATGATAATTCAAGTTCTTCTGACTATCCCTACAGACGTTAGTTTGGTTTCATCTTATCATAGAGGAACGAGTGACGTTGGCAATTATACTCTTTTTGTTTCAATGAGAGACGAAAATGCCTCATCTCACTTCGTTTGTATTGGATGCGGTCATTTGAAAATGAGACAGTAAAAAAACTATTATGAGGCTCTTGGGTTGGATTCTTTCATCAAGTATGCGGTTTTAGGCTCTGCTCAACTTTGTTATTTCATCAACATGATAGCGAAACAAATCAGTTTTTTTGCGTGTAGATCATTTTTTGGCTCAAGCTATACAGACGTATTTCTCACCAAATCGTATTCGGTGTTGGCAGCATCTTCTCAAATTCAAATGAAACTTGCAGGAAATGTAGACTTAACTACCAGAACGCACTTTGCATACTTTGTTTCCCCAAAATATATCAAGACATACATTTTTTCTTCAAAAATTACCAAACCTGTCTTTTGAAAAGGCCAAACTTATTTCTCGAATTATATTTAAATAATAGACGAATCCTGCAGGATCCGCAAACATACTCTTGCACAGCAACAATTGCTAGATAAATAATCCAAAGTACAACCATAATAATTTAAGTAGTGATTATTAGTGTGTACTACTGTTTACTTTTCAATCTGTAAATCTTCGTGTCTGGAGATCCGGTGCATTAAGCTTTCCCCAAAGTATTCCCAACGTTTCATTTAGTCAGTTGGTAAAAGAAAAGGTGTAAGCATTGGAGCAGCTAGTAACCGATTCGTAAGTATGATGTAAGTATGATATTTCCGCTCGATCATCCCTTCGTTCTCTCCACCATCTCCATTGAAAACTAATAAATTCGCTCGTTGTAACTAATCCTGTTGTATCTCCTCTTCTCCGCTCTTAATCGTTCTTCTCTAATCTTTTTGAACACTAATTAGATCTATATGTCGGTTCTAACCTCGTTTGCTAGCCCTCTTTTTTTATCCGTCTTCCACCATCTTTTCGACTACTAATTAGATCTACATGCCGAACCTAACCCCGTTTCGTTCGCCAACTCTCATTCACCACTCCCTCCTTCTACCTCCCATTTTAAAGCATATTTCTTTTTTTCTTTAGTTTTAATGCAAAATCACCAACGTTTACCCGATGGGTTTAGTGTCGGAGTTAGTTAGCTAGGATTAGTTTTAATTGATAGTATTAAGTACATACATGTATCTGTTGGATTGTTGTAATCTGTTGATATAAACGATGAGGAGGTTTTATGCCTGCTGGAGTGAGAGATTATTATTTCAGCTCCAGTGGGCTTTTTCCTGCTCCAAATAAATAAATAAATAAATAAATAAATGATCCAAAAACATCATAATCCACTACTGTTTCGGCCAAACTTGGCATCAGTTCTTTACGCGAAGAACACGGTATTCTGGTACAAAGCCAACGAAGTCAAATTCCAACAAGGTGAATATTCTAAACTGTCTTCAAGCCAGACTTTTTAACAAATTTTTGACCCTGTGGAAACATGTCAAGACAGCGGATTTCATTGCACTTTTGAAAAAAACTGGAAACAGTCAAACAGCTATACAATATTTCTGGAATATGTCGCTTATCGCCAATCTCGTGACATCGCTCAAAAATAATTTCGAACCACGCTATCAATGCAATGACAGTACAAAATAATCAAGAACCAGGTTCTTCAGATCAGAAACTATACATTTACTCAGGGCGACTTTCACCTAGAAGTGACCGGTCTTGAAATATTTAAACGTGAAGTTCAAAGAACTCAGAGGAGAAGTCCAAAACACAGTTCCACGGGTTGAAAGTTCGACATTCGTCTCAGAGGTAAACTTTGTTGCTTATTTATTTCGCAGCATCAATTATTTACCTTTTATTGAATCTGTCATTCATTTGGGATTTGCATTTGTATCTCGTTCAAAGTAGTCAAAACGCGATTACAAAAACAATACAGTGTACAAAGTCCAAACATTTGCCTTCTAAATTCTGTAAAGTGACCTACAGCAGTTGAAATCGTATTAAAAGATCAAATGTACGTAAAAATTGTATTGGAGGTATAATTCAAAAAACTTGTGACTGTGTGGCACAATGTTGAATACCACAACGGTAAATACAAAATGTCGGAATTTCCTACCTGGTATCCGGAATAGTGTGCGGGTACTTTGATGCCACTACAGGTTATTCCTTCTTATGTAACTTTCAGTCAAACGAAGTGTTCTTATAAATTGCTAGCAACTCACAAGAAGCAACTGATCACATGTCAATTCCGGGAATTACTTATTCATTGCCTTTGCGCTGAAACTGAAGAAAAGTCATCTGCAACCAAGAAAAATGACAACTGCTTAGCACCAGCAACTAGATTAACACAGCGATTCTGATCTAACAAACGTTAATAACAATGTGACAGGCGACTACAAACAGTCTTCAGCTACCAAAAAGTCATCTGCAACTATTACCAATTAAGATTAGTTTTTGAGCAAATCATAGTTTTTATTGTAGTGGTTTCCATGGAATATCAATGACCCAGAAATCATTTTCATTTAATGCAAAAACCTCTTTTTACGAAGTAGGTTCGAAATAAAGTATACTTTATGTGTAAGTTGGTTTGGATGTAATACCGGAAGCAGAATCTAAGTTAAAGCAAATTGGTTAAACCACCTCTTGGAAATCGAAGTTAGATCCGTTTTGGAGAATTTCGGTTGTTCCGGAACCGGAAATCGGAGACCGATATAGCCCAAGTAAGTTTATTTGGACATTAACCAACAAGGTTTTCAAGCTAAAACAAACTTTTATTAGGTTTTAAGAAACTCTCTTCTCTTCATATGTTCATATATATAAAATAGAAAAACTAAGTTGATGATAGCTTTTCGTCGTAGCATAAAAAATTAAGATGGAGGATCTCGAGTTGCGTCTTATATTCATGTTCGAAATTAAAAAAAAGATATGTCAAATGACGGATTTATTAAATTAAAGATTCGCCAACCACAAAAATTAAGAAATGCATTTTTAGGTAATCACCAGAAACAGTTTACTATAAGATGCATGATCTTAGTGAAACCGACACTAAATTGAATCAATCAATTTGGATTCCAAAAATCTCCTATGCGATTTTTCGCGTATACCGTCCAAGTTTCTAACTAAAAATAAAGAACTAATAAAACTAATTGAACAAATAACAATTTAAGAATCAACGAAAGTAATATTACACAACACGAAATTGTTTTTTCATACATCGAAACCAAGGAATGGAACAAGTAAACAAATCTCCACCGAATAGCCCGAAGTCGTCAATTGCTGCAATTTTGCTTAAGCATCAATGTCCTCTTAATGACTGCATCAGGAAACGACTACGGCCAACTGGATTTAACAGTTTCATTTAGAGTTCAGTATCCGCTTTATGGATATTCTCGGTTACCAGAAAGCATCCCAGAAGGAGAGAAAACAAGCCGAACAAAAAAAATTGAAGACCAATAAAAATTCAGTGTAGAACACACGAAATAAGAAATGTGAACAACGGTGAGAAAACAAATGTCGGTCATAATTATCTGGAACAGAAACACAAAAATTATATCATAAATACCGATGACCACTGGTTCAGCGTGGCCCGAATATCCCGATCGGTGGAGAAGCACGGCGAAGCTGGACTACAAAAGTACGCATTGGTTTTGGTGTATTGTTTCGGTACCAGTTGCAATTATACCGGCGCATTGAAGCTGCGGTCTCTAATCATCGGTTTGCAGTCGCACACGGGGGGAAAAACATGACCGATGATGAGTATGTGTTTACTACCTCTTGTATTATAAATGTGGCCACAGCCCCGCGAATGTTGAATGTTGGCCTGAAGCTAACACCAAATGTCGATAGCGTTAAAAACTTTTTTGATTCTAAATATAGTCTCACAAAGCTATAAAGATGAATACAGGGGAAGTATTTATGAAGTATCTCATAAAAATCACAATTTAAGGAAATATTCTACAATTACACAATAAACAATAACAGCCAACAGTACTAAGAAAAGAGATTACATAATCGTTGCTTGAAGTGGACTTTCAACTATTTCACAGATAATTGGACCAACAAGCAAACCTACTTTGGTTTTACTCTTTCACTTTCAAATGAGAGTTGAAACATTCATCCCCTTACGTTACCGCGACCTACTAATTCAATAGTATCCCGGGGGAGAAATCGAGTGCATAACACATATAAAACTCGAATAACCTTTATTTTTGGTTTTCTGCGTTGATTGCGATGACTTGAAATGCTTGATGAAATTTCTCGATGGATGTTTACTGGACTAATCGTTCAAAACTAAGTGGGACGTCATAGTTCGAAGCAGTTATTGACATAGCGTGTTAAATCTGATGCTTGAGTCATTGCAAATCTGAACATACTGTTTATTTCACTGTAGCGCTCCTTCTCTTTTAAAGCTGAATGTTTTGCCTCGGTTCTTCTTTTGTCGGAATGTTCTAATGGGTAGTTACATTTGTTGGAAGTCGTGAACCGATTAATTAATTTTAATAAATGGCTAAATCGATCGTGAGCAGCGTTCAAAAAAATTTACAGAACCGGTATACCATCGATTAGCAGGATCACTGCTAGCATAGTCGTAGAACTAAGAGTCAAAAGCTGTATTTAAAGGTACTGAGTACGAATAGGACAAACCTTAGGGCTATGGTATTTGTTATCACCAAGAAATTCAATACCAGCCGAAGCACCGTCAAAAGCATTCGTCAGGATCTTGCATTATGATGATGATGGTCCCACCTCATACCTCTACAAAAGTGTGAGCAGAACAAGGTGTCAGGATACTAATTAATAAACGACCTGTTTAGTCCAGCAGGTTTAGATTCTTCTTCACTACGATGCAGTAACGAGACGGGAATATCTTACGAAATATGATTTTCGCATCCGTATGGACGACGAAACGTACAGGAAGATGGATTATGGGCAACTTCCCAGATAAAAAGTCCTTCACGCCATTGAACGAGGTGATGTCCCTACCGAAATGGAAATTCATTTTTGTTCAAAAAATCTTCAAGAAGCTTACGATATGGCAAAATATTGGTATCTGTAGACCAAAATCCAAACGTTTTCGTAAAAAAAAAGAAAACTATCACTACAGCGGACAAGTGCTACAATGGTATCATATAACGGGATGGATCAATCCATCCAACTGCTCTCGACTGCGCCCAATGGAGAAATATTGGGCAATTGATAACAAAAGTTGCACAAAAATAAAAAAATAAATAGGGATGCAACAGAGATGATGATACAGTGGCAATAAATGGTCACTCAGGTTAACAAACAGAGTGTCCAAATTAAGATATGCATTCAACGAAAAGGTAGAGATTTCATCGTTATATTTTTATCGCTATTTTATCATAAAAAAATGCAAAAATGACCTTAATTTTGAGTACTACAAAACTACTTTTATAATGTCGTTTCAAGATATATTAGATTTTTTGATATATGATCCAATGACTGAAAATAGGTATTTTCACATGAAAAATTATTTTCAATTTGTCAAAAACTAATTCTAATCAACAACAATATCATTTGACTCATCTCTTCAACATCGGAAGTCTTTCAACCCTTTTCTGTTTTATTTGTGTATGTTACTTCAATATAAGTTGAATTAAATGTTGGCCCACGGCATGGGCGGATACGGCATGATGGGTTAGTCAACTCCTTGAATGCAGTCCACCTGGGTTCGATTCCCCATCCCGAACATAAAATCAGAAAGCTTTCCTGAACTAAAAAAGCAAATGACGGAGGTTCCGTAAGCACCGGAAATAGTGGTCATATATACCAAAATGGATCTCACTCATTTTTCTCAGCGACGGTTTGAACTTAGATTCTAATGAAAGGTCTCACGGTCCCATACGGAATTCCTGAATTTCATCCGAATCCAACTTCCGGTTCCGGAGTTATGGGGTAAAGTGTGTTCAATATTGTACACCGTCACTTAAACCGGCGAAACCTAAAAACGTAAAAAATTTTGTAAACTAGAGTCAAAACCGTCAATCTTAGGGTCAAATGGTCTTATGGTCCCACCAAAAATTACTGCATATTTTCGGATATAACAAACATTTAAATCGTCATTTAGAGTGTGATGGCGAAATTCTATAAAATCTTCAAAATTTGAATAAAAACTAGTAGAGTTGGTACGTCATGTTAGTTGGTGGCCGTACGAACCGATTTCGATTATACCGGTTCTCGGGTTCCGGTGCCGGGAGTGCATATAATAGTGAACCCACTTCGTTTTCTTAAAGATAATCTACACGAGCAAAGCACTGTTTCATTCTGTATGTTATACTAGTTAATGCACAAGCAATCCCTTGGTTTCTTTCAAAAATCGAAGAAAAATTTTTTGAATAGAATACCACAGTATTATACATAAGAAAGGTATCATTACACCACTAGGTGGATTAAAACATGTTTTTCTTTCAACGACTACATATATTTTTCATCAAGCAGATAGCAGCATTCAAAATAACTGAAACCACAAAGAACAGACACTCAAGTAGTAATCTCAATGTGTGTAAGAAATTTTACGGTTATTCGGCAAAACGATCTCCAAGTAGCAATTCGCCTGTAGAGTCGCTCTCATCAGCTCAGCAAACGCTTATGAACTCTTGCGTTCGAACTTGCATGCAATGGTAATTTGACAGTGTAAAGTGACGTCTCTACTCATGTATTGTTTGGCAAATTATCATGAATAGGTTAACTTCAGAACAACACTTCCAATTCGTGGAAATTTATTTTCAAAATCAGTGTTCAATTAAAACTGTTTATACCGCGAAATTCTCTTCGATGATGAGGTGCGTTTTTGGTTGAATTGATACGTCAACAAGCGAAATTGTGGGTAAACCTGCAACGATTGACACTTTGGAAACCAATATTCAACGTGCCATTGCTGAAATACGTCCTCAAATTTTTGAAAAAGTGGTCAAACATTAGACCTCCAGAATGGCATTTGTGAAAAATAGTTGTGGCGGCCATATGCCCGAAATCATATTTAAATGTTAAATGCAACAAAATTATCTACCTAATAAAATTTCATAATATAATTTGGCATGTGTTTTATTTAAAGTTCAAATCAGCAAGCTCTTAGAAAACACTCTTTATGAGCTTGGATGTCTGCTTTCTACACTAAAAGCACAAACAAGATACATGAACACAAATTTTGTAATGTAAACAGTAGAACAAAAATTAAAAGCATGCAGATGAGCAACAAACATACACAATGAAATGGCAGGAGATGTGTAAGCAGAAGAAAGCGATATATTGTTTATGCTTGAAATTTAGGAAATATTTTTAGTTGTTCTGAAAAATAAAAGAATGAACCTTCGAAACGTTGGCCATTTTTCGTGAAATAAATATTTTTAATAAAAGTAAAATTTAATACCATCAACAAAATTGGTGCAGTAAAATCATCCGCAAAGGCGGTCCCTACAGTTGTAAATCGAGTATGAATTTCGAGCATACATTGACGAACGCTCGCAGTAGAAAACGAAGATGTCATGATATCTGAATGAATATGAACGCCTTAACATTCGAAGGAAACAGTGTTGTTTTATAAGCTTACTTCATCAATGAGTAATTAAGAGCAGATTTGTTATGCAGGTCAAAACTGACGATTGATGCATTCTTGGATAACGGACAAATAAGTGCACTTCTACTACAACTTTTGGAAGATGTTGATATCTCGTAAATCTGGTAGAGAAACTTAAAGAGGGATACGAATAATAAAAACTTGTGCAATTATTCAACTGAAAACTTTTGTATCTTTATTTTACTGTTTGCTTTACAAGCCACCTGATTAATGTAGGTAAACAACATGAGTGTGAAAGGGTTAGGTGAATAGGAAATCTATACTCAGAACAGTTATACAAATTATTTCACAGGAATTAAATAATTTCTCACCATTTTGCAGAAGATGAAACTCACCTGGTTTCCCTCATTTGTCATAGGTACACATATTGAAAGGTACAACTTCACAATCAATTTTAACTTCTCTGGGATCTGCAAGCCCGGTTACACCTGCTATACCGGCTCGCTCTGCCCACGTGCAATTACTCGCATCTCAAGTGCTTTTACGTAACATCGGAATACTTTGAGATCATTCAACCAGCTCTCGTGGTCACTACCGCAAACCCGTTGCGGTCAGGAAGAAACACGGCGATACAATTTCCCCGCGAGACAAACAACCAAGTACAGGTCCGAGTGGGTTTGCATTGAAGATCATCAACGCCGCACTTATCATCGCGGTTGCTGTCGGCCATCGCCGCCATGCCCATCGTGGTTGTGCAGTTGCAATGATTGCAGTCATTTGGTGGAGCATAGCTCTCTTCTTTTTCTTCTTCTTCTTCTACGCATCGTCAGAACCGTTGCGTTGCAATTCTGTTTTTTTTTCTGTTGAAATTGAACCAGTTGGAGTGTTTTTTTCCTTAGGGTATTTTTTCCATAGGGTTACTTTCTAATGCGATGTGGAAGCAGATCATTGACAGTGAAAAGACGGCTATATTTCATGCAACAATTAACAAGTATAATCAAGGGTACATTTAAAATGAAATCAAATAATCATATTATTCAACAGCAATCTCAGCTATACTCAACAACTCGAGTCTAGCAAATAGTATCTCCGTCGTGATGTAATTTGAAAAGTTGTGTTTTCTCCATAAAGATTTAAGATAAACTGTAATCGGTCATAGATTTCCAATCAACGAAATTGTACCAATGAAGATCACATTTACGAGTACAACACAATATCATACAATATTATAATTTTCTGAATTTATTCAAATGATTTTAGCTTGCTTGTTACCATAAATCTATTCATCTCGTTTGAAACCGGGTCTAAATAAATGATACGAGGGTTGTTACTTATGAATTTAGCCTAAAAATGAAGACAGTATTATATTTGATCGGAAATTGTTTTATAGTTTTTCAAAATATTCATCTAGATGATCATTACACTTTTGCATACGCTTGAACAAATTTTCATACCATTTTTTCCACTCTTCTTCCATTTTTTTCACTCTTCTTCCACTACCACCAAAATATGGTTTTGAACGCTTCAACAGCTTCTTCAGGAGTATTGAATCACTCTCCACACAGTTTATTCTTCACGAAAGGGAACGAATTGAAATCGTTAGGTGTCAAGTCAGAACTGGACAGTGGGTGGCCCATCAATTTGACGTTTTGGGTGCTCAAATATTCTTTGTTTGAGCCGATGTGTGAGAGCTGCATTCAGGCCCGTACCCAGGATTTCGTTTCGGGAGGGGCCCACAAATAACATATAATGCTTTTAACTGATGATTCTTGTGTCTTTAGTATTTTTTTCTGAAGAGTGAATGCAAGTAATTATCAATTTAAGTAAATATGTACTCACATATTTTGGATTGGACAATGAGGGATTGAAACAAGAAGTTATATGTGTCAAAGGGAAGGGATCGTTTTTACATTTCTTTTATCATATAGTCCCATAGTTCGGCTTCGACTTCTGGTTCTGGAAAAACTGAGTGATGAGTATTAAAACATTCAATTTTAAGGGTGCGTTCCTATGTAAAAAGGATGTTCTTATGTGTTCACGATGTAAAAAGGAGCAAATATTTTGAAACTATTCAAGCTCTTCTAGTTTGCAAAATTGGTTGATTATTTGTCGAACAGATGGTCGAGCAGATTTTAATAAATTTATATTCAAATGAGGTGCCTTACAATCTTATATGATTCTATTTAATATCATCAAATCATCTTCCGTGTCTGGATCAGAGATTTCAGTTGCAGACTTTCTTGTAGGCTTTTGAAAATCACGTTTTTTGAAGTCGTTTGTGAAATTTTACAGACTTTTAAAATTGCCGCGGTCTTTTTTTTTTGTTCACTATACCAATTCCTTACATCATTATTTGAAGAAAACTGGAAGTCCGCAGACTTTTTTTCGAGTTTACAGACTTCTTCAACCCTGCATAAAAATATTTAAAACTTTTACTTTACATCTCTGGTCTGGTTTTACAGGGTGATGAGTATACAAATTTAAATTCGTCATTGAGAGTGACGATGCAACAACAGAAAAATCTTCATTGTAGCGGTAAAAAACTCACATAATTTTCTCAGAGATGACTAGGACGATTTGCACAAATCTAAGAATGGATTCCAATGAAACGTCTTATGGATTCATAGACTTTTATGCTATTTTAACCGAATCCGGCTTCCGGTTTTGGAACAGGTCCGGAAGAAGGGGTCAGAACTCCAAAATGAAACTCACACTCTGCTCTTGTGTATCTGTGCATTTTCTTGAAAAACCGATTTTCAATCAATAATGCAGACTTACATTTGCTGTCTAAAGTGTTTTCCTTTTTTCTAGGTAGTCCACGCAAAGTATACCGAGACAAACCCACAAAACCGACTTCATAACTATTCCGCCAAATTTAGCCTACCTAGGCCGGTTTGGAGCACTCTTGCCGATTTCAGTCTATTGTCGGTTAATCATTCTGTTCTCTGGTGTATAATAATGGATCTAGACTTCATCAACATTAACTAACTGACACCATCATCATCAGCATAGGCGGACATGCTTCCGAAGTGTGCTTGCGTTCATCGTTTTGATCCTGAGTATGCAAGTCCAGCGGCAGAACATCTTTTTCATGCGCAGAATCCTGCTAAAACTATGATTATTTTGCTCAGTACTAATCTTCATGGCATTTTCTGGCCATTTGGTACCATTTCTTTTGATTTTGACATTGACTGTAATCACTGTGAAAACCGACTTTTGAGCTTCGAAAAAAATTCGATTGCAGGAAGAAGCGGTTTATCTAAAACTGGTTGGTAAAATTATCTAATTCACAGATCTTGTTAGTTGATGAAAAAAAACTCATTTCTGTTCTTGATTCCGGAAATAGTGGTTAAAAATCCTAAAATGAAAGTAACTTTACTCCGATTTCGGGAGGGGCCAGGGCCCCTTGGGCCCCCCCTCTGGGTACGTGCCTGGCTGCATTATCGTGATGAAGAATTATTTAGCATCTTGCGTTTGTTTTCCTTATTTCATGAAAAACTTTTGGCAAACAAACGGTGGTATACATATCAGAATTGACGGTCTTAAGCGCGAAATACTTTTTTTTTGGATTAGGTTCTTCTCGGAACACCCATACAGTCAACAATTGTTTAGTAATGTTTAGGGCTGCCTGCATTCCACGGTACGTCACATGGCGTTCTTCCATCATCAAATTTTTCACAGCATCGATGTTTTCTGCCAAAAAAACCTTCGAATTACGACTACGATTGAATTCGTTATACCAGTTTTTTTTAAAGTCGCTTAGGATGGTGCTACACTGCCAAAAATCAAACTAATGTCGTTTTCGTTTTTAAATTGCACTACACTGGTGTAGCGAAAGCTGCACTGAAACCGTTCGTTTTTACCAATTGCACTACACCAGTGCTACACTTTTTCTGCACCGATACCACTGGTGTAGCACTCATCAAAAGTTTGGTGTAGCTCTGTGCAATGGAATCGTGTATTGTAGTCAATGGTTACTGTTTATGTTTTCGTCATTTTTGTTCGTTTATTCATGCCTCAGTGTAGCACTGCACCGGTGTAGTGCAAATTAAAAACGAAAACGCCATAAGTTGATTGAAAACTTTCACTTTAAATAAAACAAATAACGCTCAAATTACAGAATATTCTGACGATGCGAATGGTTAAAAATGTCAAACTTTATGATAAGAACATCAAATCCATATTCAACACTTAGTGTTGCCAGGGCTACGTATATGAACAAATATTCGTCTCGTTTGCGTAGGAAAAATACTTTGTCGGCAAAGAACTCAAAATGTATTTTACTAAGGACCATCAATAATCGCAATCTTATACGATGTGTAACGATGCGAATGGTGATGGTTCAACTCACTGGTAAAGTAACAGTGGACCAACAAGTTGTTCAATATAGCGCTTGATAATGGAAAATGCTAAGATTTGGCATCGAATACTCCGTATTGAATGAAACTTTGCACACGACTTCAGTGTATAAAACCTTTTATCTTACACAGAAGAAGATACTAATTCAAAACAAGACGTATCTTCGAAAAGGGCGGATGTTGAAGTTGGTTTGGGAAAAAGTCTACGACAGTTTTACAAATTGAGTCCCCTTTTTACGTCGTCACTTATATGATAATTCAAAATTTGAATATTCAAATAACTGTAATTTCAAAACATTTTAGTCATAACCGAAGGGTCTAGTAGCCTATAGGGCTATGGGCCCTGTGATATTTTTTTTATTTATTTAAACGATATTTTGTTCAGGCCTATTACCGTAAAAGCTTTACGTGACCGATTGAGCCGATTTTTATTTAATTTGTTTATATTGAATCTTTTTTTTTCATAAATACGTTTATTTCTTAAGGCAGTTTACATAAGTTTTTCTTCGCCGTAGCATCACTTTTACATAAAATTCTTATCCTAATTTAATTCTAACATAGTCACAACGATTTGAATTTATTAAAACATATTCCTCTTATTACTTAAATATCATCTTAGATAACTCGTCATTAATTATGAAATCTACTCGGAAATATTATTTTAACCAAACGATTAACTTCTATAAATTATAAAACAAGCTGTTATTTTCAGACATTTTGTTGATAATTTCATAAACTGTTTCGAGTTTGTTTGTATCATTACATAATTTCTATTCTAATTTAGCTATTGGTTGAACTCATGGACGCAACTGGAATCAGAACTAAGTCTTAAAAGGGGCCTTTATTAAATTGAAACTCCAATTTTCTTTATGAAATGACAAATAAGTTTCATGTATGGAAGGTCACGACAAGTCTCGAACTGGGACATTGGATAGTCTACCTTGGGTACGCAAAGAATTTATTAGTTGAGATCTGACATCACGATACTCCACGTATGTCCAAACGACATGATCAATATCCCGATAACCTTCTCCGCAAGCACAATGATTAGTCTCGGAGAGCCCAATTCGAAGGAGATGTGCATCTAATGTGTAGTGATTGGACATGAGTCTAGACATCACCCGAATGAAATCTCTACTCACATCCAGTCCCCTGAACCATGCCTTTGTCGATATTTTCGGAATAATTGAGTGCATCCACCGACCCAGATCATCTTTATCCCAAGAAGCTTGCCAGCTGGCAAGTGTTCTTTGGCGAGACGAGCTATAGAATTCGCTGAAAGCAATCGGTCTCTCATAAATTTCACCCTCAATAGCACCACGTTTGGCTAAAATATCGGCTCTTTCATTGCCAGGAATTGAGCAATGAACCGGGACCCAGACTATAGTGATTAGATAATTATTGTTCAATATGTCGTTCAGGCACTGTTTTATTTTGCCCAGGAAAAACGGTTCAGTCTTTCCAGTCATGTTTGAGCGAATGGCTTCAATTACACTCAGACTACCTGTGAAGAGGAAATAATGGTTTGTAGATAATGTGACGATTACACTCAAGCTATAATGAACTGCTGCTAGCTCTGCTATATAAACAGATGCAGGTTCTTGAAGCCTAAATGAGGCCGAAACATTATTGTTGAACATTTCAAACCCTGTCGCTTCTTCAATTCGCGATCCGTCCGTGTAAAACATTTTCTCAGAGTCAATATGCCTGAACTTACTTGAAAATATTTTTGGGATTTCCGTCGAGCGTAGATGATCCGGGATTCCACGCACTTCGCGCTGCATGGATGTATCGAAAAATAAAGTTGAGTCAGGGACATTTAGGAGACTGACACGGATAGGAATATATCTTGATGGGTTGATTTCCTGTGACATGTGATTAAAATATACTGTCATGAATTTTGTTTGAGATCGAAGCTCGACTAGCTATTCGAAATTATTAATTACCATGGGATTCAGCACCTCACATCTTATCAGCAGGCGTGATGAATCGATCTTTTAATGGAAGAACTTCCGCCAGAACTTCAAGACTTATTGTAAGTGTCGAATGCATGGAGATATATTGGATCTCGTTGTCACTCTTTTTACAGGGGGATAGGAGCTTCCATTTCCATCCAGTGAAGATTGAGGGACACTTTGTTCGTGGCTCGTCTCGCGTCCATTGCCGCATCAGTGGTATTGTTGTTGTCAAAAGTATTATTGTAAGTGGTTTCCTTTTTGCCTTTCTCATATAGAAAGGTTATGCAGTTCATTTGACTCAGTTCGTCGAGTACGCAAAATGTCTGTATGTATGTAACATTTTTTTTTGCACTCACTTTTCTCGGAGATGACTAAACCGATTTTCATGAACTTAAATTTAAATGAAAGGTCTTGTAACCCCACACAAAGTTCCTGAATTATATTTGATTCCGACTTCCGGTTCCGGAATTACAGGGTGATATGTGCAAGAATAAAATGAAAATAAGTGCACTTACTTTTCTCAGAGACGGCTAAACCGATTCTCACAAACTTAGATTCAAATGAAAGGTATAATTATCCTATACAAAGTGCCTGAATTTTGATCCGACTTCCGGTTCTGGAGTTACAGGGTGATTAGTGAAAAGAACAGAGGAGATTCTCAGAGATAGCGTGCCCGATTAGATTCAAATGAAAGGTCTCATTGTTCCACATAAAACATCCAAATTTCATCCGGATCCGACTTCCGTTTCCGGAATTATATGGTAGAGTTTGTTAAAAATTGGATACCATCACTTGAAGCAGCGAAGCAAAACACGTAAAAAATCGGCAGCAATTGTCAATAGACAACCAAACAACTCGATTCCGGACGCAAAATAAAATAATAGTAGTAAAATAATTTTTATACTTGCCTCAAAACTATCCCAATCGATATCATTGTCATTAAACGACCAAACGTTAATTTGGTTTTCCTTGTTATTAAATTTTTGATGAACGGCCTAAGATAGTAGCCATAGCCTCCCTAATGGATCCCAATCACTTTTCTCGAACCAACTTTGCTTATACCGGTTCCCAGATTTCGGTCTCGGAAGTACCTCTTTTCGTTTCGTCAGAGATGACAAAACCGACCTGAGTACTGTTTCACCCTGTAGGTTATACTAGTTTATCACAAACCTTTTTGTTTTTTAAGAATCGAATAAAATCATTTTTAAGAATGCCACACATTTGTATATAAGTTTTGTTGGGCATTGATTGCAGTTGCTAGCTGGTTTGATGCAGAAAAGGTTTTTGAGGTAAAAGTACTGGATTCACTAGTTTCCGTTGCTGAACGGTTGTCCTTGTTATTGATTGAAGATGTCCTTTTCTCAGTTTTACCGTTTAGTTTGTTCACAAAACTGACACATAATCAGCTGATTCTCATAGGTAATCAACGTTTCACAAGGGTATCTCCTGCCTTGACCTCAAATGATGTAAGATGGAATTGCCCTATGTAGTTCCATCCATACCAATCGAATTACACCATATTTCCCTTTCGATGAAAAGAATGTCTCCGTACTGGTCCGTACTGATCACTGGTCTGCGTGGAAGGGTCATGTACACGTACTTCTATAGCATCGTCCACCACGCACGCAGGGATTTTGTATTTCACACTTTCATACGGCAAGGTATAATTCGGCGAGCGCTGGTTTAAATCCTATTCGAGGGCATTCTTTTTCCAGTATTTCGTTATCTTGCTGTCAATATTGCTCAAGAGAAATGTATCAAGAGTTTATTTGCCTTTCTCATGAGGTCGCGAATTCCTTTAAACTGGATGATCAAGCGAACTCACTTCGGTTACATAAATCTACGGTTTCCGATTCCGGATGTACCAATGAGTTTCGCAAAGAAAAACGGAATCAAGAACTCAAAGCGGAACTCTTTTTGATTTCTCATCGATTTAAATAAAAGATAAAAAAATAAATGATCTTATAGTCTCATATAGGGCTGTTTTATTTTATCCGGTTCTGACTTCCAGTTCCGAGGAGCGTTCATAATGTCAAACCTTCATTTAAAATGAAAATACAAAGAGCTGTGAGAAATTATGGTAAGAACTGATCCAATATTTTGGTCTTGCTAGTCTTTTTTTATTTATTATTATTTTTTTAGGCACACTGCTTCAGCTCTAAGATACCGAAGGCTTGCTAGTTGATGACCGAACTAACCTGCTTGACCGAACAGATTCCTGTTCCAAAAATAGTGAACAAGAATTTCGAAATGGAACTAACTTTGAATTCTCTGACTTAGACCGACTTTAATTGCAAAGCAAAGCCTTGGTATTACATTCCTGTAGTGGAATTTGACCTTCTGTTTCAACAGACTTCGCAGCCGATTCAGAGTGTACAGAAACATTGCATGGCTGGTGCTACGATTCTACTGACACTACGAATTCTTCCAGGTCGGGACTCAAACATACGACAACTGGTTTGTGAGACCAGTGTCCTACGCATTGAACCGCCAACCCGGGAGATTTCATTGACTTTGATTTAATCAAAAGTGGTTCTTGTCCCATAGGCTGTTGAGTTTTATCCGTATCCAACTTCTGGGTCAAGAAAGCTACAAAAATTAAGCCTTCGTACAAAATGACGATGCAAAATATTTGAAACTGTATCAACACATAACATAGCCTTCATAACTGAAGACCAAAGGATTTTACTTCGGCCGGAAATTTCTTAAGGAATGATCAACAATTCTAAAATGTAAAATTGCATCAAAATAGTGAGAATGGCATCACGACGAATTTTGCATGCGAATATTTAGAACAGGAAATTGAATAAAAAGGTAATTTATAGTTCATTATTTTCAATATACGTCGCTATCTTGGATTTTGAAACGACCCCAAACCTCATTGCACCTACTTTACACATCCGTTCCGAAAATATCCGTGTGACTGGAGGTTGCCACATTCATTACACAAAGCTTTTTTTACGAAGTAAATTTCAAATAACGTAAACTTTATTTACTAACAAATCCCAAATAATGTAAACTTTTTACGAACTACCTCAATTTACGAACCCCCGTTTAGATCGTAAATGGAAGTTTCGGTGCAATAGTTTGTGTTTTCAAGATTAGAATGATTCTATTAGAAATTGTTTGAAATTAATGATCATTTGAATTTTTGGAATCTGTTGGTACAAAAATGAGTTGAAAGTATGATAATCTCTCAGCACCAGTGTAAATGGTTCAAATTAATAGTAATCTATAGGCAATCGATAGTTATTGAATCACTGAAAACTCTCTCTTTGGTGTGAGACCGAAATCATTCGTGAAAGGAACGATTTCTCGAAACGCCCGATCTTATTTATTTTTCATCGAATTTGTTCTTACCAAATTAACTGCTGCGAATAGTTTTGTATAATAAATTGAACCACTTCAATATAAATTTCATACCGAACCTTTTCACGAACTGATTCCAGAAATACAAATGCTTCTATTAACAATCCTTTATATCCTTAATATTAACATTTAAACCATTGTCCAGTCTAAATTAAATATTTACCTAGAATGTTATGATATTATAAAATGAATTTATTCTACGAATTCTTCCAGGTCGGGACTCAAACATACGACAACTGGTTTGTGAGACCAGTGTCCTACGCATTGAACCGCCAACCCGGGAGATTTCATTGACTTTGATTTAATCAAAAGTGGTTCTTGTCCCATAGGCTGTTGAGTTTTATCCGTATCCAACTTCTGGGTCAAGAAAGCTACAAAAATTAAGCCTTCGTACAAAATGACGATGCAAAATATTTGAAACTGTATCAACACATAACATAGCCTTCATAACTGAAGACCAAAGGATTTTACTTCGGCCGGAAATTTCTTAAGGAATGATCAACAATTCTAAAATGTAAAATTGCATCAAAATAGTGAGAATGGCATCACGACGAATTTTGCATGCGAATATTTAGAACAGGAAATTGAATAAAAAGGTAATTTATAGTTCATTATTTTCAATATACGTCGCTATCTTGGATTTTGAAACGACCCCAAACCTCATTGCACCTACTTTACACATCCGTTCCGAAAATATCCGTGTGACTGGAGGTTGCCACATTCATTACACAAAGCTTTTTTTACGAAGTAAATTTCAAATAACGTAAACTTTATTTACTAACAAATCCCAAATAATGTAAACTTTTTACGAACTACCTCAATTTACGAACCCCCGTTTAGATCGTAAATGGAAGTTTCGGTGCAATAGTTTGTGTTTTCAAGATTAGAATGATTCTATTAGAAATTGTTTGAAATTAATGATCATTTGAATTTTTGGAATCTGTTGGTACAAAAATGAGTTGAAAGTATGATAATCTCTCAGCACCAGTGTAAATGGTTCAAATTAATAGTAATCTATAGGCAATCGATAGTTATTGAATCACTGAAAACTCTCTCTTTGGTGTGAGACCGAAATCATTCGTGAAAGGAACGATTTCTCGAAACGCCCGATCTTATTTATTTTTCATCGAATTTGTTCTTACCAAATTAACTGCTGCGAATAGTTTTGTATAATAAATTGAACCACTTCAATATAAATTTCATACCGAACCTTTTCACGAACTGATTCCAGAAATACAAATGCTTCTATTAACAATCCTTTATATCCTTAATATTAACATTTAAACCATTGTCCAGTCTAAATTAAATATTTACCTAGAATGTTATGATATTATAAAATGAATTTATTCTACTAAACACTCAACTGACAAATTAGTAAATAAGATTTAAGATAATAGTACTAAAATCTGAGAACGTATGAAACAGGCAATGGAGTATGTTTTGGTTCCATCTTAGTATATGTCTACACTAGTGCAAGAGACACATATGTATAAAGGAGCAAATTTTATCTCAATCGAATAAAATTTTGCGCAGAAACGTTTAACTCGTGTACTAAAATGTTTATGCTTGTATCGTTAGGTTTGTGCAGAAAACGTTTATGTTACAATATACAACAAAGATATTCCAGAATTACATGCATACAGCACTATCCAATGGATGGCTGAAAGAAAAAATCGGATATATGTAATTTATTAGTTCAGAAAACTGGTTCAAATATTTTTGAATGGAAAACCAAATAAAAATTTTGAATGCGATAACCGGACACGGATGTCTCAAGGAAAACTCGTTTGAAAACGTTTTCTTCTTTTGCAAGATCCGGACAATAAAACCTGAATGCAACAATAAAAACCTGAATCCCAAGTTCTAAAGCATAGCCAATAGAAACAACTGGAAACTCATTTCCATCAGAACAACCCATAATCCGTTGTATACAACTGATGCTCGGTTTTGCCCAGATTGTGGAAAAAAATGGTTTCAAGTTCTGTTTTAATGTTGACGGTTCGCAAAGCTATACTCTATAATTATCCACTTGTTTCAATCATCAGCATTTTAGGCAAATTCGGCCGAGCGGCGATCCGTGGCCAGCTTCTTAATGCTTTGCATTCATTACAGATTTAAAGCCGACTGGAGTACAATGCTCTCTTTGTCGATTGGTCTGTCTGCCGACACACGGAATAGACGGAGTGGCCTCTTTTTCTGCCAAAGAAAAGGAAAGAGAGGAACGGAAAACGGCAGCACTTTGGCTAACTGGAGCAACTGCACCAATTGACCCTTGGCGCGCCTCAAGGGTAAAATGATTGATGGAACGTGATTTACAGATATGCGAATCAATGAACCAACAGATGATGGACTTTTACTTTTAACCAGTCGATCGGATCGGATCAATCGTCCGCCCGATTCCCGGCCATTTATGCACGGAGTGGATGGTGGAAATTTGGCTGGACCACCTCAGAGGTCGAGTTTACGTTGTGTCTGGTTCTACTTCGGTTTCTCGTAGGTCACGGTCCAGACTGAGAGGAACTGCGGCCGGGCCGCCTTCCGCGATCGTCGTTCCATTCGAGCGGTTGTGCTGAAAGCGAAAGTAAACTGGGCCCAAGAGTGCGCGAATTGTATTTTTGATACAGATTGGGTCGCTGCTGCTGTTTTTTTAATTATATACTTTCCAAAACCTCAACTAGTCGCTGACTATAAGTAAACGAACGGGTTTCTGCGCTGCTCGGGTTCACCGATGCTTTTATCGGATCTGGGCGATATAATTCAATTTGGAGAAATTTCGATTTCGTTCCACTACCAGCGTGAATTATAGTTTTTGTCAAGTTCACTTCCCTCGGACTAGTTCCGCTCTGGCATGAAAGACAGAACCGCGAACGTAACGTCAGTAAGGCTTTGAAGCGATGATTTATTTTTCTTATCTTTAATTATACTTTCCGTTTAAATCATTTCATGAATTTTCAGTCAGCAGGTGATGAAATAGTAATAAAGTTTTTCCAGTTAAGTTTAAATCTGTATAAACAAAGCTTTCCTAATTGAATAATTATTATTTCCATGAATGATTATTCGAGCTCGCGATGGTTTTGATTTTGCTGGAATTTTTCATAATTTACTTTTGAAAACATGTGTTGAAGTCGAATCAATATTTATAAACCGCTTTATTTTGGAAAATAGATTACAGACTACGGGGAAAATAACCATAATAACATCTGAATAATTCCTCTTACCTGAATTAGAAATCACAGTTGGAAAAAATAACCATTGAACAATTACTAATTCAATTAGTTCGATATGGTTATCTAGTAACTGACAACAAATATTTCTGCAAATAGTGTTTTTTGTGTTGCAATAATATTGCCCGTAATTTTTTTTTCAAACAAGAGATATCTATTCAAGCACTTTTGGCATCCCATGAAACTCGATTTACTCATTATCTGTACACAAATAAAGATGCTTTGACACTTATTTTTTTTAAAAAAAAGCTCTTTATTTCAGTGGCATAAGTTTTGTTTCGATTCATTAGGAGTTAAAAAAGTTATGACAAACGAAAGCCGAATACATAACACTGGGCTGTTTAATAAAAAATTACAAAATCATTGAAGGTTTCTGATTTGACATGTGGTTCACAATTGCGGACCAAAAACTTAAGGGGGGTAGGATCCAAATAGAGCATAGATAGAGTAAATGTTTTTCTAAACCCCAACGTTTCTGTTTGATTTTTTAATTTTTGGTGGCTATTGAAACTCAAAACTACGTTTTATCACGAAAAAATCCGCCATTTTGTAGGTGTGAAATCTCCCCAAAGTAACAAACAACAAAAAGGAGAACGTTGGGGTCTGGTTTTTTACAAGTAGAATGTGAATCATGATTTTTCTTTTGTATTTTGTTATAATGAAACATTTCAAGAATGTTTTGTCTAGTTTTTTAGTCAATCGAAGCAGAAATATTGGGCCTGTGCACCGAGCCCTTACTTATTCGCAGTATGAGATAAGTAAAAATAAAGGCCTACAACTTGCTGAGTTTGGTTCCGATAGGCTTGAAAAAGTTGAAGGTTGTTTGAAAGTGCAGTTTTAATGTTTTGGGCCTGAGTCGGAGAATGTGAACGAGCGTGATCGTTATGTAAAATTACAGACTCATCCAAGGTTACATATTCAGACCGTTCGCTTCAATACAATGGTCTTCTATAGAAAACTGTTCATATCATTTATTCTTTAGTATTTTTCATTCAATAAATGTGTTGCATGGAGAAACCTAATACTAAGTAGAAGTACTCGATTTAAAATGATTGTACTACTTTGGTTCAGCTTAAGATTAAATGTGACATACTTAATGTTAACTTCTCGTTTGGTGATTTTCACTTTGTTTTCTAACAACAATCGAAGAAGACAACGAAAGGTGACATCTAGAAAACACTCCAAAGTAGGAAGAAAGTGTCAATCATTGAGTACTATTTCGTCTCCGTGTACAACAGTTCTGTGATCCTGCAGTGTACTAAGTGTGATCTAATCTACATGAATAATTCACTTCGGCGTCGATTTGGTCAGCTCTTCAGGTTTGACTTGTGGATTTCATTCTGTTGGTACTGAAATATTTGAATGGAAATATCTTTTTGGGTCACACTCAATGATGCAACATGCATTATTTCTTGTGTTGTCGTGAATTCTTAAGCAACAAAACCTTCAAATCTAAAGTCTTGAAAAGATTTCAAACTCCCGCAGCACTCCTTCAACTTTAAAATACTATCAGTTTGATCTGTTTAAATCACTGACATCACGTCGATTCCATAATAATAATCCATATGTCAAATGTTAGTCCTCAGTTGCACTATTCATCGTGTTAAAAATGCACTGAGAAAAATTGTGTCATATTGACGATATCAAGAAGTACAGAAACTATCACCATAAATTAAGTAAACATAGATTTCCCACTTCACGGTGACACTGACAGCGCTTCAAGTGAGAAACGGTCGTCCTTTTGCATTTCTCACATAAAAAGACTATGCAATTACTGTGAAAACCGAATTTTTAACCGAGGTCAAGAGGGCCGAATTTCATATACCATTCGACTCAGCTCGACGAACTGAGCAAATGTCTGTGTGTGAATGTGTATGTCCGTGTGTGTGTGTGTGTGTATGTGTGTATGTATGTAACAAAAATATGCACTCACTTTTTTTAGAAATGGCTGAACCGATTTTCACAAACTAAGATTCAAATAAAATGTATTCTGGTCCCATAGCCTGCTATTGAATTTCATTTGGATCTGACTTTCCGTTCCGAAATTACATGGTAATATGTGAAAATTAGAGAAAAAGTGTGCATTCAATTTTCTCTGAAACAGCTCAACCGATTTTCACAAACTAAGATTCAAATGAAAGGTCTTATAGTTTCCTAAAAATTTCTAAAATATTTTATCCAGATCCGACATCCGGTTCCGGAACTAATGCATGATAAGTGGAAAATTACCAATTACCGGTACTATCGAAAGAATAAACGAATGTCAATGAATTCAAATTCATTTGAAAAAATATGAAGTTTTCACATCCGGTAATACCGTGCCGGTGGTGTCAATGATGTCGATAATAATAATAAAAGTAATAATCCTACTACATGTTTTATGCTGCTGATTCATGCTGTTTAGCTTGACTTACATATGCAGAAGTAATAGAAACGCAGGTTTGATTCGTTTGTGAGATTTCGTTTAATTGATTTAATCGGAATAGAGCATGAGATAGTAAGTCTAGGTTTAACTAGATTCAAAATTGTTCCAATTTTTAGGTCATATTTTTTGCTGGCAAACAAACCAACTTCAGCTACACCGGTCTCTGAATCCAGTTCCGGAAGAATTGAAAATGGTGATTTAAACTGCAAATGGGTCTCACTCACTTTCCTTCACGATGGCCAAATCGATTTTCACAAAATTATAGGTTCAAAAGAAAAGTCTTACAGTTTCGTACGGAATTATTAAATTTGTTGTGGATACTACTTCCGCTTCTGGAACTACAGGTTAAACTTATGCAAATTCTTAACTATGTGAACAGTGTAAGTTTTCAAATAGTTTAATGCCCAAATCATTTGACCATGCCATTGTTTCAATCCTACGTCATCAAACTTAGTTAAAATTGCACTTAAATATTACTTTGTTTCATTTGAAATACGTATTTTTAGTAAGGTACATACAAATTCCAACTTAAATATGATGTGTCGCTTTTGAAGGTAACAAATTACATTTCATTTGCACATAATGAAGAAATATCGTTGGCAGATATCCAAGATTTCATTATAATACATGAAATCTTACATCAATCTAATCTAATCTAATTCAATCTAATCAAATCTAATCTAATCTGATCTAATCTAATCTAATCTAATCTAATCTAATCTAATCTAATCTAATCTAATCTAATCTAATCTAATCTAATCTAATCTACTCTAATCTAATCTGGAAACTTACGATGAAACTTAAAATTTGTATTATTACATCACAGTATCATAGAAATCAATTTTTACCTTTCATCGTAAACATGTAATTGTGTGCTCCGCTTAGGTCAGAAAAACTTTCCATATACGAATCCAGGTAGGTTGTCAAAAGGTAATAGTTTCACTCATCTCGCTAATCCCGTCTCATGTAGAGTTATTCTTTCCAAAGCTGTTATACAAAGTAAACTATTTTGCTTATTTCTACTGAATATTTCTAATGGATGATGTATCGGTTACATTTTTCAATCAGCACTCAGCTAATTCTAATAGTATTGAGCTCAGAAGTCAGCGAGTAACCCAATAATAGGCTTTCCCAACGTTCATGCTTCATAGTCATACAATACTAGCATGCAGAGAGTATCAGCAGAACTAGTTTTGCGCGGGCCTACAAGCTACGGGACTTTAGGGGATGAATTGAGTAAATCGTAGAAAGTCATATTCGTAGAGGCAAAAACCCTTCTCACCTCGCTGCTAGCATCATTATCGCATGTCACTAGTTTTCCAAGATAAATGAACGCATTGACAACCTCGTTCGGTATCTAACATTATCACTTGATAATTACGTTGGAGAAATGACAACTTCAAGCATTTTTCAGCACTAAGCCTGTCTGGCATAGATAGATTTACCACAAAAGCTAAAACGTAGTACTACATTAATAAGCGAACTTGACCGTATAGCATCACCACATTTCGATACTTGGAGATAAAAACTCGGCAATATAAAGTAGGAAATAATCAAAATATTTTTGGAAATCTTATTCGCTTTAGAAAGCGGAGTTTGTGAAAGCTCATTCAATTGAAAGATCGTTAAATTTTTGTTTCCAAACAATTTCTCTTATACAGGGTCCGGCACTCGAAGTGTAACCAATTAAAAAGGCCATAAATTCAGTTTGGAAAATTACTTTTACTTAATTCAAAGTACAAAATGTGTAAAAATAATACAAAATTTAGAATCAATTCACTTTTGCTCGATATGACCACCTTTTGCCTTGACTTGATGACTTGAGAGAGCGAAGAAGTTGCTTCGTTTGGTCGAAAGCGGTCAATTTCCGAACATTATATTTTCTGACGAGAAAATTTTTCCAATTGAGCAATTCGTAAACTCTCAAAACGATAGGGTTTACTTGACCGACCGTTCATACGAGAATTTGAGTCATCGATTGGCCACCAGGAGGCAGCGCCCGCAACAGATAATGGTTTGGGCCGCTGTAACCGCAGATGGGCGCTCTCCAATCGTTTTCATCGAGCCTGGCGTCAAGGTAAATGCGACATATTATCGGGAAAGTATTCTGGACGTTGCTTTGAAGCCGTGGGCAGACAAACATTTCGATGGCAGACCATGGACGTTTCAGCAGGACTCGGCACCGTCTCACAAAGCTCGAGTGAACCAAGAATGGCTGAAAAACAACGTTCCGAACTTCATCACGTCCACACAATGGCTCTCGAATTCACCAGATGCGAATCCAATGGATTATTCTCTTTGGGCCATTTTGGAGAGCAAAGTCCGAACTAAAAATACACCAGTCTCGAGGCGCTGAAAAAAGTTATTGTCCGCGAGTGGGCCAAAATACCTGCAAGTCACATTCGGCCAAACGAAGCAACTCCTTCGCTCTCTTAAGTCATCAAGTCAAGGCAAAGGTGGTCATATCGAGCAAAAGTGAATTGATTCTGAATTTTGTATTATTTTTACACATTTTGTACGTTGAATTAAGTAAAAGTAATTTTCCAAACTGAATTTATGGCCTTTTTAATTGGTTACACTTCGAGTGCCGGACCCTGTATACACATACAATAGTACGTAAAACTATTACATACCTGCTCCGACTTCATAAGAAACCTCGGATGGGTCCACCTGTAACGACAGATAAAATAAATCTATCAATGAAACCGCTATACTTGATTATATAAATGAGTAATGCAAGTTGAAATCGTTAATCATCAATCTTTTTGCAACAGTTAATCATCAATCTTTTTTGCAACATGTAATATTTTATTTCACTTACTTTATATAATCAAATTGTTAGCTGTTTTAACTTTACAGAAAAATATTATTTAGGTTTTGGATCAGTTATTTTGATAAAGTGGTAAGGAATTTCAATTATAATAATTTACGAAGTGAAGAATTTTACTGAATACTCTTAACTTTACAAACTTAACTTTTGTTTTTGGAGAAACAGTTTTATGCTTCATAATAGCTATTCGAATACAATAGTTATGAAAGTACTATAATATAGAGTCAAAAAGTACTAGAATATAAGGTCACAAAAATTGAACGTTTTGTAGCAGTGCGGGAAAACTTCATTTCAATCTAATTGTGCTGAAAATGAATTTTATAGTCGTTGGTTGTCAGAATGTCCCTTCATCGTCAATTGAATAACCGTACCTAGTCATTTGAAGTTTTGCTAGCTCAGTTTGTATTGTCAAGTAGTCTACCTGCTTCATTGTCTTCTGTCATTGTGGGTAGTGAGCAAGCGCGAATGCCTAATCAATGCCTATAAACATCAACTCGATAGCACAAAACTCTCTCCGACGATAATGATAAATGAAGGGTGGCGGTTCTCATTTAAGTTTTCAATTATCACCAGCGAGTTAAAATCGATAATTTGGACTGTTTGAAATGTATTGAGATGTGTTTCGAAGTATTAAAAATGATATTTCAGTTTTCATGACTGGTTTATCTTTCATCCATTATCTTGAATCAATTCGAATGTTTAAATAACTCTCACTTGGAGGCCGCTCTCTCATTCAATTGTAAGAGATATTTTGTTACTTCAAGAGATAAACTGACGGTGATTAAACTGACCTTCGGTAGATACCCGATCAGATGGTAATAACAGAATTATAACAACCGAAATAATTTATTTCAGAAATATTTTGTAACAAATTTTGAAATATTTTTGACTGGTAAGCTGTTAAAATAACAAAAATCATAACAAAAAAGACTCTAGCGGGAACAAAATCGTAACAGATTTTGAAACGTTTGTATCATAATTATTATTGAATTTGATATAACTACAGAAGTCCTGAAGCAGATATTTATAACAATAAATTTAATGATAGCAAACTTAACACAGAAAAACTATAACACAGCTAACTTTTAGCATCGTTCTAATCCAAAATTGTTGAAGGTTTTTTTTTATTAAATGAATAATTTATTCAGTGATCTGGTTTCTTCTTTTAGTTCTTGGATATTCTGATCATTATATTTCGATATGAAGCAACGGAAGAACTTATTTTTTCAATTAAAGAACTTTATCATGAGTCTTGCAAATGAAAATAAAACATCATAACTGATTTTGTTATTATATTGTTATCATAAGTTTTAACTTTCAACTGTTATACTTGTGTTATGATTTTGTTATGTGCATCTGATCGGGTAGAGAATGAAGGACGGGATGATGCCCATTCGGTGCGAATGCGAAGGATGTGTTTTAGAATGTGAAATTTACTGCTGTAGAGTGCTCATCAGTGTGTGCACACATTCGATTTCAATTGAATTGAATGAAATTTTAAAGCACTGTTTGGTAGATCCATTAGCAATGCGAACTAAGAGAACAACGATCAACAACAAATAAGCTTCCGATAAATTCTTGATAAGTTTCGGAACTACAACTTGGGACTCATTACCCCTTATAGAACTATCAATATAGCTCGACTCGCGACTCGCATTAGGATCGAGCGCGGCTTACGCACTATTTAAAACCATGACATTATAATTTCTAATCACGATGAAAAAATGATTACTCCGGTTTGGTCTAAAAATTGTTACTAAACCAAAAAAATGAATGGTGAAAAACTTACTCTGACCCATAAACGTCAAGAGAATAACAGATTTAATGTTTTGTCGTATTGATATGAAATTAACAGGGAAGGTGAAATGTAGACGAATGAAGTTAATGGGACCAAATCTCAATGTTCATCGCAAAAAAACAGTAATAAACATTGACAGGAGTTCACAATGAAATGCGCACCGATACGTTCGAAATCTGAGAAATAGAGGTTAAAGTAGGAGCAAAATTCCACGTTTTGGAAGTTGCGGAATTTAAAAATGCAAATTTATTTCTAAATTTCAAGGATTATAAAAACACTCAATTTGTCATTTTGAAAACATATGGAGAATTTCGAACCACCTTTCCAAACCAAACCAGACCATTTGAACCAATATTGATGACAACCGATTATTTTCCACTGAGTAAGAAAAACCAGGATTTTAATGCAAAATATAGATTACAAACCGATGTGGTTTTATCAGAAGTGAAATTTTCGAACGACTATGTTTGGCACATTAGTGATCAATCACACAGTGGTTCGACATTCCTCACAAGGAATGCTCTACAAAATAGCCGCCGGTGAGGCAGAAGACCAAATACCATGCAACAATTTACATTCAGTTTTATAAGGAGTTGGATGCAATTCAATTCGCAAAAGACAATAACAATGTGCACTATGTGGAGCACGAAAGCATTAAGAACAACATTCCAGTATATATGGAAGATAGTGCTATAGAAGTGCGTGTGCATGATCTTCCCTCAAGCGTCACCGATTCTTATTATAGCAAAACTATGTCCCAATACGGAGATCTCTCTATCGAAAAAGAAAAGTGGAAGAACTTTTTCCCCGGTATTCTAAATGGCGTACGTTTGTTACGCATGCGCTTGAAGAGACCTATACATTCTTATGTGACTTTCGGTCAGGATACAAGAATTCCGTGCAAATCACTTGTTACCTATGACAATCAGATGGTCACATGTCAATATTGCCAAAAAGCCGTTCACTACGGTAAGCCATGTGATAAACTGGACAAGGAAACAATCGCACCAAAGGACAACGGTGCTTCCTTCACACCAACCCCAGGCAACCCCAGTACACCTGTGACAGCCACCAACAACAATGAAGCATAGCCTTCAACGAAACCATCCAACGTATCCCCTATAGAACAAAGTACACCAGCTGCAGTTAACAACTTACCCTTCAACCAACTAGCAACTGCAACCAATTTACAACAAGGCGCATCTACACCAACTCTCAACGAGCCCAAGACTACGATCAACAAGGAAAACGAAAAGAAAACGGAAATCACACACAACACCGACGATGAAGCAATGGGTGATGAGATAAGCCGCGGACGAAGTGACCCCCGATCCTCGTTGGATGGAAATGGAAACTCATCTCCCCCTAGAAAAAGGGTGACAACGAGATCCAATAGCAGAAAAAAATTTTAAGTAACAAAAATGTAAACCAATCAGCCACGTAAAGCTTTTACACAAAAAGGCCAGAATAAAAATTTTATTATAAAAAAAACATGTCTTGATGTTTCTGTGCTGCCATAGCAATATTCGACATTACCTTGACATTTCATCCAAGGAGTCAAGAAATTGTACAATATCTGTTTAGCATCAAAATTAGTTATTATATCTTATTTCGTTACTGATGAGTTATTCCAATTTCATTAAGTAAATTGATCCAGTAGCTCTATCTTTAAATAAAATACTATTGAATAAACTGCATCAGTATCAGATAAGAGAAATACTTATGATGTAACTCTATTCTGAACGCTAGAATATAAAATAACTGAAAAATTGGTCTTCTAGAAATATTTTGTTCTTGGTTTGATATTACAATGACATAATTTTATATATTGTTGCTATTTTCTATTGAAGCCTTCGGTATGATTTCTGATATTTTAACTCTGATTTCAAACTACATAATGTTAATTTCAACCATTGAGATGTTTGGTTTTAAAAATAGAATGTGTTATTGGTTTGCAAATCACTTCTACCCGGGATAGCGATTAGGTAAGATAAGTAAATCGTTACCGTCATCAAAGAAGATGTTGTAAATAGAAAATTATTTTCTTCGTTAACTAAAAGATTGCCTCAAAAACAATCTATTGTGTGTTAAAATACACAGGACATCGGATTGAACGTTTTTGGATCAGAACTTTCAATGGATAATTTTAGTAAAAATAAGTTTTTTTTGTTTAGTTTAGTTTTTTGTTTCAGTTGGTAAGAAATAGCGTTCCTCGAATTTAACGTTTATCTCTGTAATTAGTTTTCTCGTGTAAGCACAATTCTCGCAGAAAAATTCGAATCAAAATTGAGCTTACGTGACGTAACGTTTTGGCAAATCCCTCTTACCCCATTGCACAGTGGTCCGGATCCACAATTTAGAGGGACAAAAACATTTGTGGCTTAGCCTTATACTTTAGAGCTATGATGTCTTCGGAACAAACGATCAGTGAAAGATAGGCCATATTTTGAAGCATATGGTATTAGGGTGGTTCTAATTATTAGGGTGATCCAAAAATTATTATCCGTATGTGTTGAGATAGAGGACTGCATCCTTCGGCAAAATTGTAGGAAAACTTATATCAAGCAACTTTGCCGAAAACACTATTGTAGTATCTCTAACGGTTTTAGTGTTACAGCTATTTTAATAGATCGACTTAGGGTGTTCCTAAAAAAATCAGATTTTTTGCTCTAGCTTTCTTAATATTCACTTCTCGATGTTGGTGTGTTTGAATATCTTTTAGAGTTTGTTGAAACCAATTTTCTCATGACTACCGCATTCAGGTAGCATTTTCTGAACCGAAGTTATGAGCAAAACTAGTTCAAAAACAGATCATTTTTAAACTGCTATATCTAACATTGGAGCAAACGAAAAAAAAATCGGTTTCTTTCATTTGATAGAAAATACTTTCGAGCATGTTTATAGAAAAAATGGCGAAGGAGATATTTTTTTAAATTTTTTAAATTGTGTTCAAACATTGGGTTTTTTCATTGAAAACTGCTCTTTCATGTAAGAAATTTATTATCTATGCATATTAAAATAAAGTATTGCTGCCTTCTAGCGTGTTAAAATTAAAAATGTTAACTCAGCTGCATAATCGGGAAGATGGAGTACACTCACGTTGGTTGTTACTCTATTCGATAATGCTATTACAGGATCAGACGTTAAAAGAAATCGTTTGAATACATCCTCTAGATTCACTAAACGATTGAAGTTCTGCGGATGGAACTGCCTATACTTGCGAATTGATTTATTTCGACTCTCTTGCGCTTCCTTACTGTACATACCAATAGGAAGCAAATCATGTTTTATAATTGCAGTCCCATGCACAAGAAGTTTATGCACGGTTGGCGACAGAGCATACCATCCATACAGCTCCACAAAACGAATTCTTGTTTGTTCAGCAAACTCCTGGAAAGCAGGTACCGAAATCTTTACATTGCTGTTTATCAACGTTAAGATTATAAAAAAACCATTCAAGTATATTTCCATTTAACTCGATGATTTGCGCTACTGTGTTATAATCTTTGAAAACTCTACGGGCCCAGATACCATCATTCGAGTTGCCGCCTCCAGGTAATGGTTCACCAATGCCAGACCCTGTCAGCTTGGAGCGAAATCAATCTTCAGTATAGGAACGCCATCACACGGCATCACATTCAACATATCATGTCAATTGTGTGGGTGCGCAGTGCTGCTATTTTTGCGCGCAAGAATTTGACATTTCTCTTCCCTACTTCTATGTACGAGATTCGATGCGGACTCACCTGAGGGCACCATGCTCGCGAAAAAGGATGTTTCCAATGATTTATTCTGGAAATGTGCGAGCTGGATATCTTGTTAATGTGATGTCTTTGCCAATACGTAACCCTAGCTGCTCTTTTAATGCCGTTAGTATGTTTGTCTCTTGCTCCTTGACATGCTGATTTTGTCGGGACACGCGCCATATCGGTTTCTCAATATGCAAACAATAACTCACTTTTAGCCAAAGTTCCATAGATCGAATCATTGCGTGTAGAGGCGAAATTCCAAATTGATATTTGTTTGGATTATTCTCATTTGTTTCAGTTCTTGAAAAATTCAGAGCTTTTCCTGAGCGCTTGCATATGTACCAAGCTTGGGAGTGTATGCCTGTTATGTCGTTTAACACTTTCGTATCGTTCAGACAGAACACTAGCTTCGTTGATACAAATACTTTCCCCAGTACTGTGGGAGAAAGCTCTGCAATTTCTGCATTTACTTTGTCCACTTCCTGCTGTTAGTTCCGTGTTTTCCTTTTGAAAGATTATTATTTTGATTAGCAAAGGGAAACAGATGAAGGATAATTGTTGTTCCAGATTATCCAGCCTTCTTGCTCAACAATCAATCGCAAGGGAACCAAACAGATAGCAAATAATGTACAGTAAGGAAGCGCAAGAGAGTCGAAATAAATCAATTCGCAAGTATAGGCAGTTCCATCCGCAGAACTTCAATCGTTTAGTGGAATGGAAGAAACCGATTTTTTTTCGTTTGCTCCAATGTTAGATATAGCATTTTAAAAATGATCTGTTTTTGAACTAGTTTTGCTTATAACTTCGGTTCAGAAAATGCTACCTGAATGCGCTAGTCATGAAAAATTTGGTTTCAACAAACTCTAAAAGATATTCAAACACACCAAAATCGAGAAGTGAATATTAAGAAAGCTAGAGCAAAAAATCTGATTTTTTTAGGAACACCCTAAGTCGATCTATTAAAATAGCTGTAACACTAAAACCGTTAGAGATACTACAATAGTGTTTTCGGCAAAGTTGCTTGATATAAGTTTCCCTACAATTTTGCCGAAGGATGCAGTCCTCTATCTCAACACATACGGATAATAATTTTTGGATCACCCTAATAATTAGAACCACCCTAATACCATATGCTTCAAAATATGGCCTATCTTTCACTGATCGTTTGTTCCGAAGACATCATAGCTCTAAAGTATAAGGCTAAGCCACAAATGTTTTTGTCCCCCTAAATTGTGGATCCGGACCACTGTGCATTGTTGCAATATGTCACAATATTTAAAACCCCCGATCTCCTTTTAAAGCGTGACTTAATTTATGAACGACGCTTAAGCCCAATTGTTATTTACATTTGAGTTTTATAAATTATTAGGTTCTATATTATATAAGATTTACTACTATGCAAAACTGAAACTATAAAACACTATCCAAATCGGTGTTTTAAGTTCGCGCTTATACATAAATGATGCGGTTCTAGAAAGAGAATATGAAATAAATATATTATAAAATGAGCGCGTGCCTGACACCTTGCTTCAGCGAAGTGATAACCAGCTGATTTATTACTGAATCCGAGAACAAAACCACCAGACACCGAAATTCATTAAAATGTATGAATTACTTGAATGACTTAATCGTGCGAAAAAGCATGCAAATAAAAAGCTAATGCCAAAAACAGGTGGAAGACAGTCGACTAGTTAATTAATTTCACAATCGTCTTACAGTTGTTGATGATTTATCTAATCTAGCATATGCATGTTAATTTCAGTTTGTTTTATAGCCGACACGCGTCTTCCGGATGCTTCGAGCAATGTCTCGCTGTTTGTTTTATCGAAGAGAATCCCTAATGCATTGCTATTAGCCGTGGGTCTTCCCTGGCTGAACGAACCCCACCGTGACTGTTAATTGTTTTTCTTTCCTAGCAAGTAACGGCGCACTTTTTACCACATTCTCTGTTTCAATTCATGCAGCCGACGATGGCCACAGGCCACCGTATCTTGCAAAATCTGCGGTGCTGATTTTCCTGCGCAGTTTAATACCGGATCATAACGAATCAGGGACCCAAATACAGATGCCACTAAAACCGAAATTTAATCTCAAGGATTAATCAGTAGAATTCTAAAGCAGGCGTGATGGTATCGCGTAGCTTTGGGAGCAAGTAGCTAGTAGACCCAGATCGATACACATATATAGACAGCATAGAAATATAACGGAAAACTGTGGCATGGAATCTAGATAGAAGCACCGTAGACAAAACGAACACGAGTAAGGGGGTAAGGACAAACTGACGTTGGGATGGTAGCTCACTCGCTGACTAACCAACACCACAGCTGGACCGATTACATCGCCGCATTGACTCCGGCATGGTACGCAATGCACTTTATGCGCATCGTGCGGCAGACTGCATTTTCATCCAGCTAGGACTAGTCGAAGAACATAAATAAAAGATTTTCCTTTCGTATTACCGTTACACTCGTACATCACGCAGCGTCGTTCGGTTGCGTTCTCGCATTATGCTCTCTCCGTTTTTATTCTTCAAAACATTTGCACAATTTATGCTATCGATACTTCACGCACCGGCCCAATGCATCTCTCTCTTTCTCTTTTATTCTCTCTCTCTCTTTCTGTTTCTTTTTGATGGCTGCGGTTGGAACGGTTCACTCCGCGCTGTGCTTGATATTCAATGATTTAATGAACAGCAGTTGATCAGAACGTATCGTAAAACAGAACTTTTCACACTTGCTCGGCACACATTGAAAATCCGTTAGTGCTGCGGCAGGAAAAAGATTATCCCGCCGGATAGCGATAATCGCGGAGATCAGCCATTGCGGAACACACGCATTAGGGTGCTCTACGGAATGGCCAGTCAGCGCATCACAGTTAGTGACCTCAATTCGCATCGGTTCAATTTAGCGGTAACGCAGTAGAGGGTGAACCAGCAAGAAACGTTCTCGGAACAATCAGATAACAGGATTGACGGATGTAAGCGCTTGTGGTTTGATGTTGCCAAAGGAATTCGAGGAACTAAACTGATGTGCCAGTTTGATGGTCGATCGGTAGCTTATACTGCTTATTCCAAATTAATCGAAACAAATAGCAGTAACATACTAAAAGGCATAGGTATTTTAAAATATTTTTCATTCGAACATTGATTACAACGTTTACTAATTACCTAATAATACCTGCAAAACCAGGAATTTACTCAACAGATCATGGTACGATTTCAAACATATAGTAGCAATTTAGCGAAGGATTAAAACCGCTATAATCGAAAAAAAAAACCGATGAAGCTCATGGTAGTAAGGAATCTTACCTCCTCCGGCACAATAAATGTTCCCACACTGGAAACCCACCAGTTCAAGCAGCAGGGACACATTCTTGCTAACTGATGGCTGATATTATTCATGAGTCTTAAATTGATTTCCGTGCTCCAGTCTTCTCAGACAACTGCAATTCAATCCCCATTCCCGATTGCCGCGGCAAATGATCGCCTACATATATGTATACCTAATAGGTCTTTCCCAGAAACGCCCAGGATCAAATGTAACTGGAGACGACGCGTGAGTTGGAGCTGCTGTTAAAAGCATTCAATTTACGTCTCAATCATCGGACAAATAAACAAATGAAATTGCAACGAGCCAGCTTTACATCAACTAGGCAAGCAAGTGTAGTTCTCTTTGCAAGCCGTTTTTTTTTTTTGCTCCTTCTATTCATTTTGCTGTATTCTCGCTAATCGTGCCCTCCGAGATGTTCCTACGGTGCAATCGCATGCATACCTCTCTAGAAAAACAAAGAATCAATTTACCGCGCAGACAAATGATCTCCACTTGCCAGTTGTGCATCGCTTTCCTCGTCGTTCTCAAGGCCCCTGCACTGCCATTAACAATCAAAGGAAATAAGGTGATGTAGTTGATTGTAGCCGAGCAACCATCGTATACTCAATACGCGTTACATTTTTCAAAACACCGAAAAGCACGATGACCAATAATGGAAATGAAACCAATCACTAAAACTAAATTATAATGAGTCGAAATGAATATTGCTTAACCTTTAAATACGATAAAAAGTCTAGCGTTTTCTTAAGGGCGGGTTGAATTCAACACTTTTGAAAAATCATTTATTTTTACCTTTCTCATATAGAAAGATTATCCAATCACTGTGAAAACCGACTTTTCAACCGAGGCCCAGAGTGCCGAATGTCATGTACCATTCGACTCAGCTCTGCCTGTGTTTGTCTGTATGTGTTGTATGTATGTGTGTATGTAACAAAAATGGGTACTAAATTTTCTCAGAAACCGCTCAACAAATTTTCACTAGCGTAGATTCAAATGAAAGGTCTTGCAACCCCATATAATTCTACCAAATTTCATCCGGATATGACTTCCGGTTTCTGAATTCCAAACTAATAAATGAAAAAAAATATTTTCAGGGACTTGTTTTTATACCTGATACGGAAAATTCAATCAAATACATTCAAATCCAAATACCTTGATTTTGGGTATACCAGATCTTGCTTAGAAACGGCTGAACCGTCATATTTTTAGATTTAAATTAAAGGTTTTCTGATGATATACCAAACTTCTGAATTTCATCTGGATCCGACTTCCGGCTTCCGAATTATACGGTAAAGTGTATTAGAATTTTTATACTATCACTTGAATGGGCGAAACAAACCTTTGAAAATTTTCCTAAACTGGCCCCAAAACTACTCCACTTGATAGTCATTATCAGTAATGGAAAAAACTGATTTCGGCTATTCTTGATTCCCGGTTTCCAATTCCGAAGGAACCGGAAATAGTGGTCATATTTTCCCAAATGGATTTCACTCCTTTTCTCAGTGATGGTTTGACCGATTTTCACAAACTTAGATTCAAATGAATGATCCTGTGGTACCATACGAAATTCATGAATTTTATCCGGATCCGACTTTCGATTCCGGAATTATAGAGTGCAGTGTGTTTAAAATTTTAAACCATCACTTAAAGCGGCCAACCAAAAAACGAAAAAATTTCTTAATCAACATCAAAACTTTTCCAATCGGTAGTCATTATCAGTAGACGGTCAAACAAAGCGATTCCGGTTATTCCTTCAAAAATCGAAGAAAAAATATTTTGAAGAATACCACAGTATTATATATGATAGTGGCCTTTGTTACCGTTATCACCTCCATTTTCACATTCACTCCACTTGCATGATAAAATGCGCACTCCATTTTCTCGGAAATTTCGCAAACCGATTTTCATAAACTAAGAGGCAAATAAAAGGTCTTAACATTCTTTGAAAAGTCCCCGAAAAGCTGATCCAGATCCGACTTCCGGTTCCGGTATTACAGTGCGATTAGTGAAAATTTTCAATTTCATGAATATTTTTTCACAAGCGATAGCGAAACGAGGTGCACATTTTTAGAAAACTTACTGCTAAATTCATCTAGTTGGCAGATTTTGTTAGTTAGTGAATATATAAAATTATTTTGGGACTATTAGTCCTCGATTTCCACTTCCGAAAGCACTGATAATAGTGAAGAAAATTTTCATAAATGAAACTAACTTATATTTCTCAGCAACAGTTAAGCCGTTTTTTCACGATTCATGATTCAAATTAAAGCTCTCATTGTATTTAAATATACTGTGCAATTTCATCCTGATCCTACTTCCGATCCGATTCCGAAATTATAGGACGATGAGTGTCATTGTCAACATTCAAATCGTCATTCAAAATGACGATGCAAAACTAGTATGCGACGGTACGTGCGGCTTTGCTTTGTTCAATTTCGTATAGCGTGCAGGGTTGCACATTAAAATTTATATTTTGCAGGTGAAAAAATGTAAATTTATAATTCTTTCATTCAAATTGTACCTACTTATTAGTGTTATTACAAGATCTCAATTACGATGCTTTTCTATAAAAGTACACTTATTGCTATTCTTATATAGAAAGTTAATGCAATCTTTTGAAAAATTTACTAGTGAAAATAGGCCCAGAGGGGTAAGTGCTCTATATCATTCGACGCAGTTCATCAAACTGAGCAATGTATGTGTCTGTGCGTGTATGTGTTTGAGTATGTATCAAATAATGTCACTCGTAAAATAAAAAATCTCACAGTCCCATAGGTTTCTATTGAATTTTACACCGTCATTTAGAGCGACGATACAAAAGAGGGTAAAATTCTTCTAGATTTGGCTCAAAACTGATTCAATTTGCAGGCTAGTTTAGTTACTTACTAAACGAACCGACTTCGGCTATACTAGTTCCATGTTCCCGGTTCCAGAAGTACCGGAAATAGTGATCAAAAAGTTTAAAACGAGACTCACTCAATTTTCTCAGAGATAATTCGATCGATTTCCACAAACAGGCTCAAATAAAAGTTTCTATAGTCTCATAGGTTGCTGTTCAATTTCATCCGAATCCGACTTCCGGTTCCTTAACTATAGGATAAAGTGTGTTTAATCAATTAGTGCGACGATACAAGAAAAATTCTTATTAACTTGACAAAACTGTTTACAAATTGAAAAGGTTATGTTAGTGTACACCCAAAGATAGTTTCTTATTTCGTTCAAGATTGAAAAAAAATTTCTTCACAGAATCTTCTGGTGTTATTTTTGAAATTATAAGTAACATGAGAAAGGTATCATTACACAACTAGGTGGATTGAAAAAGGTTTATATTTCATAATTTGTTATAATGAAACATTTCAAGAATGTTTTTAAAAGTTTTTAAGTCAATCGAAGCAGAAATTTGGAGCCTGTGAACCGAACTCTTACTTCTTCGCAGTATGAGATGAGCAAAGATAAAGGCCCATATTTTGCTGAGCTTTGTTCCGATATGCTTGAAAATTTCACAGAATATTCTTGAAATGTTTTAATATAAGAAAATACAAAGAAAATAATAATGATTTTTCAAAAGTGTTAACGGGTAGGCCCCTTAAAAGAATTCGTTTTGTTTTATTGATTCTTATCGGTGAGAAATAATTTATTTCTCCTCTATAAGAATCAATAAAACAACACAATTTAACGAAGATGCAGTGACTATATGTATACCAAATAAACATTAAGACAATGGTATGATTCGATGAAATAACCTTACCAAATCACGCATCTTCATACGAAATATAAATGAAAATTCATTTCTATTAACTGTAGATTCACCACAAAATCTCATTACAATCAAAAATACTTCATTTACAAGCAAATGTTAACTCTCGTCCTTGTAAAAAAAAATATTTTGAGACTTGGATTTCACACGGTAATAGCTAAAAAAATTCGTCCATTTTTAACGAAGAAATCGATAAGTTTGTATAAATAAATTTTCCCCCTATTTCAACAGTAGGAGTTTTGAGCGCTGTACGATAAAGCGATGCTTGGGAGCAACATGACAAACGATTTTTAACACTGTTGTATGGAATTGTTTCTAAGCACCAAATAGACTGTGTACAATATCCTTTTTCATGGCATTTTGCATCGTTCCGATTTTAGCACGGTTCATTTTTAGCATCATAATGGCTCGAATATCACATGTGTATTAAACAGGTGGCAGCTGTTTCGAATTAAAAACAATTTCATATTTATGATGTTTTTAAACTGCTTACAACTAGAATTGCTAGAAAAAAATATATACTCATATTACCCATATAAGGTTAATTTTTGTAAACCGAATAAAATCAAAAATATATTAACATAATGTCATTCATTTTTCTCATAGATGGCTGCACTGATTTCCTCCATCTAAGATTCAAATGAAAAGTCCTAAAATCCCATTAAAACTATTTTTTAATCAAACCCGATTTCCGGCCCAGGAGATACAAGATGATTAGTGTAAAATAGTCAATTTCACATGAATTAATCGGGTTTGCACCAGAATTTGGCTTTCGATACCGGAAGGCACCCAAAAAATAAATTACTACGATTTCTTAAAGATGGCTGCACTGATTTTCAAACATTTCGAAATGGTTTACACTCCTTTTATTAAATTTAACTGATTTCGTCAACACCGGTTTCCAAATTCAGGTTCCGAAAGTATCAGCGATAGAGAAGCTCAATCATGTTCGCAAAGAAGGCCAAAACGAATTTCATAAATAAAAAGACGGAAAGGTAATGTCAGAGACATAACTGGTTGACGTGAATACGAATAAAACTGACATGCTTTTTCCACACATACGAATATCGATAATTTCACGTACTAGTTTAATTTTGAAAACTTTCAACGCGCGCGTTAAAAAAAACTACGGGGTTGTATAGGGGACACGATCGATTAAAACAAAAATGCAATGTTCAAAATCATTCATAAATTGAAATTTGTTTTTAGCCATGTAGGATTTCTAAATTTAATTTCATGGAATGATTAATCGATTGTCACACGCTTAGATTCTGAGGAATAAATTTAATTTTTTCATACAATTTCTTTTTTCGATCCGATTTGCAGTTCCAAAATTAAAAGGTAATGAGTGATTGATATTCTAAACTACCATTTAAAACGACGGTCATTAAAATAATTTCATGAAACCTTAAAAAAACATGCGGATTGATAAAAAATAGCTTTTATTTCTGAGAATAAATATGAAGAAGGTATTTTCACATTATTAGGTGGTTTTAAACACGTTTTGATGATTATAAAAATTGATAATATTTGCAAATTATCACCTAAATGCCAAAAAAAGCAGAATTTGTTTTTTCTTATAATGTATGAACGGTTCACAAGGATTATAATAACCTATCTTGGATCAAATTTCTCCCGATCTGAAAGGATTCTTAGTGTCAGTAGGATCCATAGTACTAGCCATGCAATGATTCTGTACACTAAGAATCGGCTGCTAAGTCTGTTGAAACAGAAAGGCCAAATTCCACCAAAGGAATGTAATGCCATGACTTTGGATCAAATTTCGTTCAAAATAAATTATTTAAAAAAATCGATTATTTTAGTGTAGAACTCAATTTGAAGATGGTTAAAAGTCGTTAGTTTTATCATATACGCAACCAACGAACACACACACACACGTCGAGCAGAATTTAATGGTATTTAGCACTAGGGATTAGTTGAAAGTTAGGTAATTCGTTGGCTCGTTGGCATACGATACTTAAAAAAAGACTTTAATAATTTTTTTCGTAATAAACCATTGATTGAAACGTCAGACAATATAGAGCCGCCATTCTTATTAAACCATAATATATGCAATAATAATTACAATTTTTATTATTACATTCTAACACACTCGACAACAATTGACCACCGAACCCTACAGCCAACGCGTGGTTCTAACCAGAACCTGTTCGACTGTAAGGCGCTGCTCATTTCACCCACTGCGGTTGCACCGAACAAATCATCCTTATCACCATCTTAGCCTTTCATGGAATCTCCATTGGATTCCGATGGAGAACACTCCGGTCGAGATTGTGGAAACGCTACTGGGCATTTCGTTCGCATTGTCGTTGTGTTGCATTTTACCGAATGGACGGCTTCATTTTCCAACGAACTACATAATTTAGGAAGTGCGTGTCTGACGACCGACCTAAAAAGTGGAACAGTGAAAAATTCATATATTGTTCCCATGGAGTATTTCTGCTAGTTATCGAACCTTTCCAAAATGGATGTTTGAATTGGAGTCTTACTAATCGACAAGCTTTCAAACGACTTAAAATTCCACAGTGTTGCATTTCAATTTTAGGATTTGTTATAAATTCACTCAGACTAACTAGCTTTAGAACCTTTGGCTTTTGACACAAAGAGCAGACATCCAAGTCAAAACGAACTTTAATTTAAAAGCTGTGTAAGACATGTAAGTGAAAGCTCGTTAAAAGATACTGTTGCGTAAAACTGTACCCATAAATAATCACTGCATGCAAGATCGAATGCAAATTAAATTCTTTTCTACTTTAGATGCGTTGAGTCCCATGTTATTTAAATTGATTCCCTTCGCCGTTTTGGTTTTCAAATATTATTGTCCTACAAGAGAGCGAAAATCACTTTTTCATATTCATTATACTACCTAACACCTTAACAAAAATCGTCTGCCAAAACGAAGCAAATGACTGCATTTGGATGAAATTTTACATGTCACCCTGAACATGATTGCACTATAAGACATCGTTAAGTTTATTTTCGAATGCAGTGCATTTTCACGGTATAAAACGGATACCTTTAAGCCCACAAGTTAAAACTATTCCTATATCTGATATATCCTAATCAGAGATCAGTAGAGAAAAATACTCAAAATTAACATTTTTAACTCGTGTTGCTAATGGCAACCACAACTCGGAAGTTATTAACATCGCAAGATTCCTCGGTGATTATGAATGCAATATTCATTCTTAGCGGTTTCTAGTATTATGATTGTTCCATTTTCTTCACCAGCGTGTTTCGGTCGCCGAGGCGGTGTTTTGTTTTCTTCTTCCGTACCAGCGCAAGTGTGAATCGGTTCGCTTTATAAAAACGCTTGAAATTTTAGACACTCATCCCGTTGTATTTCAGGAACCGAAAGACAAATCAGGATAATATTCAGGAGTTCCATTTGGAATCATAGAAACATCATTAGAATAAAAACCGTTCAAGCCATCGCTGAGAAAAGTAAGTTCGTTTCATTTTGAAATTTTTTTTAATTCCTATGCTTCCGGAAACGGAAGCCGGGGATTGGTAGAGCTGGAATATATACGTTTGTTCGTCAACTTACAAGGCCTATCAATTTGAGCCCGCAGCAATCCCATTTTCCGTGTTTTGCATCACTGCTCTATATAACTGCTTGAATGTTTAACACTCTTAATCCTGTAATTCCAGAACCGCAAGTCATACCCAGACGAAATTCAGAAGTTTCATATAGAACCCTAAAAGCTGATTCACAAAAGATCCACTAAGTTGGTTAAAATCGGTTTAGCCATCTCCTAGAAAAGTTTGTACACATATTTTCATTTTTTACATTTTACACCATAATTCAGAAACCGGAAGCCGGACTAAACCACATTCAGGACCATTATAGGGAGCCATAAGACCTTTCATTTGAATCTAAGTTTGTGAAAATCGGTTCAGTCATCTCCGAGAAAAAGTTGTACACGTATATTCATTTTTTGCACATTTTTTTTAATTACGGAACGGGAACTCGGATTCAAACAATATTCAGGAATTGTATTCGATGATACGAAATAAGTTTAGTAAAAAAATATATCGTTACTAGCGGACCCCTGCACACTTCGTAGCGCAATGATATTAGATTAGATGTGAATAAATCAATACTTTTTTCAATCAATTTGAATGGTTATTGTCAATAAAACGGAACATTTTTATATCGCGGACCACAGGTTGAAAATAGCTGCTCTGCGATAAAGAAAACATTTTTTGTTTCTCCATTCTCAGTGAAAGTATGTTAAACCGATGGTTTGCCAACACGCGAACAGGCAACATACAATTTTCCATATAAAAACTCAAACTTCATGACACAAACTCCTTACGATTACTCTTGTGCTTTATTGACGGTAATATGACGTTTAAATTTGAATGACATGTCAGTAGGTATCATTGGAATCGTTCTCTCGATAACATTTGCCATTAACCTTTTAACTTTGACATTTTTTCTGCACTTGCTCCTGTACTTTCTGTACTTATTGTTGTACTTTCTGAACCTATTCCTGTTCTTTCTGTTCTTGTTTCTCAATTTTATGTATCAGTTTCTGTACCTGTTTCAGTACTCTGTATTTCCCTGTGCTTTCTCTACATGTTCCTGTCATCTCTGCACTTGTTACAGTATTCTCAGTATTTGTTTCACTACTTGTTCCTGTACTTTCTGTATTTTTTTCACTTTTGGTATCTGTTCCTGTACCTTCCACACTTGTTCCTGTGCGTTCTGCACTTGTTCTCCTTATTTCTGTACCTACAGCTCTCCCGGCAAACTTCGCACCGCTGAAAAATTATTTTTGGATGGAAATTATTTCGAACACTCACAAAATCAGAATAATCAAACGACCTGAGCGAAATTCGGTTTCAGAAGAATGTGATCATGATTGTTCGCGATCAATGAAGTTGAATGATAAAATGAGTCTTGGCAATTTTTCAGTGTGTGAGAAAGTCGATGTATCGTTTAAAAAAGGTGAAAAATTTCAATGTGATGATTCTCAAACCCCGTTCTATCCATGATGTCCAACATTCTCCAATATTTAGAGGTAATTTTGCGAAAAATACGCACAAAATCTCCCAAGGTATTATTGGTGCTGAAGGTGAATGGATTTGACAGAAATAGTTGAACATTTTTCCAGTACTACTGTTATAGCGACGCAAACACCTATTTTAAACTTACTCTGAAAGTCAATCTATCGAACAGAGATAGCAGACCTCACTCTGACAATTAGTTTTCGCATATGAAATGACTACTGGAGTTTCGGTGAACGGGGAAGTCGTTACCCTTCCAAATTATATTCGCATTTCACTCCAAATTTATTTCATTTATCAATCAAATGTACTTTTTGTAACAGTTTTATTTGGGTTAATCTACAGAAATTCAAGAAGTAGGACTACAACTGACCCCAACTGGTGATGTTAATTTTACTTTTCGGGCATTTGTAATGTTTATGTAAAATTTAAGCCGAAAAAAACATAAAACAACCTTTGAATTCAAATGGAATTGTTCCATTGCACACTTCAATCTTGTTGTTTTTGGATGAAAGTTCAGTCATTGTGACAACAATAATTACATGCATCGTGAAGATAGAGATTCACATTTCTGAACTTTTAAGAAAGCACTTTCTTTTTTATGTCGTTCTTTAATTTGAATTGACGGCGAAAAATGGAAAACTGTATGCTGTTCATTTGGCGCCCATACCTGATTGAACATGTGGTTCGAAACAAATAAACACGTGAATCAAGTAGGCTCAATAAAATTTGAACACAAATCAGCTCGTTTGGCGCCAAACGATTTTATAAATAATCTAGTATTCATATTTTTCTCTCCAGTGGGCAAGCATTACACAACTCGATACGCGCCCAACAATCATTGAAGATCTAGCATGCATTGAGTGGAAAATTTCCAAGGCCATACATAACATTTTTCAAGATTTTCTCCACTTTTCCGAAGGATTTTTCTTATGTACTATAACCTAAAACCTCCGCATAAACGTCACCTTTCGAACAAAAAAAAATCATTTGCAGATCGGTCCACGCATACCCCAGTATGTTTTCTGAGACTTGTTTAATTACTTTCCTTCGCGTACGGCACATTTGTTAATAATTAGGTTTTCAAAAGCGGGGAAAAGTATCTGTAACTATTCAATCATTCTAAAGTTTTTTATCTATTTTTTGAAAACCCTGATGCGATCTTGCTCAACACCACCTTAAAATTTATTTAAAATTGTTTGCGTGGTACATAAAAATCATTCAAATATGATCTAGAATTAAATATAGTAATCATGTTAGTAATTTTAATTCTATTAAACTACTTTTTAAAATAAAAATATCGATAATTGAAATAATTTTTTACACTTTCATAAATTTTGAATCCGAAAAATATTTTAACAGGCATATATTATCGAACTTAATTCGTCAAGATAAAAATATCTGAATTATATACAGTTAGATTAAAATGAAAATTCCGTCATCAATATCCAGTAGGCAAAAAAATCTTTTAGATCACAAACAACATGTAGGTTAAAAAGTGAACTGCAAGCGCATACAGCATTAATACAGCAAACTACTTTGAATCTGTTCGATAAAATACATAACATTCAATATTTGGAATGAATCCCACAGCCGAGGGAAACATGTGCAAAGTTTTCATGATAAAACCGACGACACGACCTGCCACTCGACTATCAAAACTGTATCGCAAATTTAACTACCCCTCAGTAACTGGTAATGTCAAAACGGATTTGCTTGAAAAAATGTTGGAACTGGCAACACAAGTTGATAAGTTATTGATTTTGAAAAACAGTTACCAGTAGCCTTGGTAACTACATATGGTATGTAAACAAAAACAAGAGATTCTCACTTGAAACGAAACCAGTTGGCGCTGGCAGGTATTAAATGCATTCTTTCAAAGAGTTTTGAGTCATTTTTGCTCATTTTTTTAATTTGTTTTATTTTATAGCCAGTCAGATACCTCTAGCTTCGACTATCAGTTCGATGTTTCTTTCCATAATCTTCACAATATCAACATCGTCAGGGAAGCCAAAGAGCTGTACGTACTTTCGGAAGATCGTGTTGATCCTCGCTCTTCGAAGCAATATTGAACAAGAGACGAAAGAATCCAAAACCATGCCGTAGCCCTCTCTGAGACTTGAGACGACTCGAGAGCGTCCCAGATACTTGGACGTAGCACATTACTCTATCCATCGTTGCCTCGAAGAATCACGTCAAATTATACGGAAATCCGCATTCGTGCATAATCTGCCATAGCGATTGTGTCGTATGCCGCTTTGAATTCAATGGCGCGTTGTATTTTCGACACTTCTGGAGTACTTGTCTCATAACGAATATGTAATTCGTAGTGGCGTACCGTACCGGCAACGCAAATTATTCACTACCAAAAATTTGATTTCGGTTGTTTAAGGCAATAAAAAACTTCTCTTGTGTTATCTTCAGAGGGAATATATTCATATAACTAAGCATTGATCACTTTCATAACGTTCCCAGAATTACATTCCTCGTTTACAGTTTTGCTCGAACTTCCTGGTTTAAAACTAGTCCACCAAGCCGATTGAATGTAGGCATTTTGATAACTCGCTCCAGTCGACCACAGTGTTTCTATAAACTCGAATGAATTATTGTTATTCCACCAATGAGGGCATCAATGTCTCTCGCATTCAGTTTATCAACCGATCCACCACCTGATGTGTTCCCTGATCGTGCATTCCAATTAAAGGAAAAATTTTGAAGAATCGTTCTACCGATGCCAAATTATCTTTTTTGATTGCATCTTCAAACTTTTGACAAACGACGTTGCGGATCTGTGTTGTTGCTTGTTCTAGCGTAGAAACAGCTTTTCGAACGGAAGCTATCGATCCAGACACGTCATCAGTAATTTTTTGTAAAAGATTCTTAATAATGAAATGTGGAATTATTCCACAACTATTTCAAACTGTTTGTTTATTTATTCTGGTGCTCCTTGGTAACTAGTTCATAGCAACTTAAACAGTGTTGCTCGAATAGTTAGTTTTTGTCATTTTCAAGGGGTCGCTATATTTATGGTAACTGGTGGTAAATCGCACACGAACACTTTTTATTCCGATTTTTCTTCGGAGTGTCTGGTCGTGTCGTCGATAAAACCAACACATTTGTTCTGAAAGTACCAGTGAAGATTCTATCCGGTTATCCCATTCAAAGTGGGAAAATCAAAAACAAACAATCATTAAATCGTAATCACTAGCAAAGATGATCGATTGTGATCTTTCCCAATAAAGATCACTACTGATCTAATCTTTTTAAGATCAGTTGATCAGTGACATTTGAATCACATCGATCAAAATCAATACTGATCGGTGGTGATTTTGAGCTACTATTATTACTCAAATTGAGGGAAATTGTTAATTTGTAACTTTCAGGAATGCTCGTTTAACAGTCTTTGTCACCAGAGTTGGGAAAAACACCGGTTTCGTTACGGCGCAGTTTACGAAGTTTCAACACATGTTCTCCTTTGATACAAACCGTATTCGATTTCGCAACATGTTGTTTAATTGCAGTAAAATAAATTTTAGATGAAAGGAAATGAATGCTCGATGGAGGTTTTATGAAAATAATCAGATTGGATCGTAGTCCAATTGATAATGTTAATTTAAAAATTAATTATTAAAAATTAGTAAAACAATATACCACACCAAATAGTGATTATAGCGACAAAATACTTTGTTTTACTTTCAGCTGGTTGATGCTGATGATGATATTCATGCACTATCTAGATTAAATCCAATGAAACGCTATTTGACACGAATTTGATTAAAAGAAGTAACTGGAGCGCAGCATTTGGCGCAGCGCGTCAATGGTGCGTTTGAATTGGCGTAGTCATATCCTGCACTCTTGTCACTTCTATGTATGATATTCAAGCTAAATAATAATTATAATAAAGCTAAATAATTATTTTTGTATGTTAATAGTATTAGCTGTTTTCATTGATGATATTACTCCACCACGACGGTATTACTGAATAAATTTCAAATACATCACGAAACATGGAATTCCGATGCGACCGACGAAATAATCTCACTTAACGAGTCTAAAGTTATTGACATCGGATAATTCATATCCGAGACAATTGAGCGGTAATCAGTTTTGACGTTTACGTTACTTATACCATTACATCACCGGAACTGTAAGTGTCAGCCACTTGAACTTCAAACCTGTTGAATGAACACAGAGTAGCATTAAAACATTAAAACAAACCGAATTTTGTTGAAATGTTGATTCCGAATCAGACAGTAATACTGATAACGATGAATACATTTATAAGTTCTAAGTAAAATCAAAATTTTTTCTTATCAAAAATCATTCGTTGCAGAATTCATAATATTACGTACAATAAATATGTGATATGAAAGTATAATACAAACTATTTTTATTTACTGTGAATCAAAAACTTTGCTTATTTCCACCCCTGGTTCAAAGTACAATGTATGATGGAAAACTAATGTACATTGCCTGATGAAATAAACGTATTTATGAGAAAAAATGAGTCATCGAAATTCGATTGAGCTAACACCTCCCTGAGTCCTAAACTGAAGTTATTTGTTCGTATAAACAAAACACATGAAAACATCCTTTTTCCATAAACCGCTGCCAGACAGTGATGCTTGGGATAGGTTAAACACACAAACACGCATTGTCGAAGTTCTTTTAAAAATACATCGTTTGGCTGTCTTTTTGTAGTTGTGGTTTAAACAGAAAAATCGTCATAATTTCAGGTACGATCTATATCTACCTACCTATCTTCAAATTGACATCGACGAGCTTTTATAAAAACATTACATTCAAGCACACATGACTTCCGTGTTAATTTGGTATGATTTGGCATCTTGCCATTATGATAAAGTCAAAATTGTTCCATAAAACTGCAATATTCCGAACACTCCAAAACTGTTCAATAAGAAAATAATTGTCCCATAATATTGTGTAAAATCGCGAGGAAAGGCAAATGATGAGAAATATTTTGTTAAAACAGGTAACACCGTACATAACTTAAAGGGTGCAATCAAACGTAAAGCTAGAGCATGCCGATATAGCAAGGAAACCTTTGTTACAATAAAATGTCGAGAAAGTTCATAAATAAATAGAAGTAATATTAAACCGATAACTCTTCAATTATATTAAGCTTTGCGCAAAATTAAAAAAAAATCTAATGGAAAATACATTCGTCTGAATAATAACTCTCGAAATATTGGATAGTTGCGAGTGCAAACGACTTCTGTATCGTATCGGAGCGTGATCCAAGGAACCAGCAATGACATTACGGTAAAGTCCCATGACCTCCTTCACGCCCAAGTGCATTAGATCTATCTCTTTGCTCAACATCAATTCGACTAGATTGCACCTGGAAAATATTGCCTGATTTACACGGTAGCGATCATTTACCAATCATCATCTCAATTAGCAGTAGCAATTGCATTGCTACTTCAGCTAGTATTCCATATGATTTGACAAAAAATATCGACTGGATTAAATACCAAAGTAGTATCTCTAGTATTCTAAATTCAATGGAAGAGCTCCCTCCGCTTGAAGAATATGACTTCCTCATTTGTACGATTCTGGAGGCAGCAGAACAATCCCAAACTAAACGCTTTCCTGGGCCAACGACTAACAGAAGGCCTCCCAACCCCTGGAGGGACAAAGAGTGCTCAGAGGCTAAACTCGCAAAACAAAATGCTTGCAAGACGTTTCTAAAACGGGGAGTAGGAACTCCCCAGAATTTTGAAAAACTTATGGTTTTAGAAACCAAACACAAGAGCATACTTCGAGCCAAAAAATGTAGCTATTGGAGACATTTTGTCGAAGGTTTGTCAAGAGAAACCTCAATGAGCACTCTTTGGAACACGGCCAGACGAATGAGGAATCGTAACGTGGGCAATGAGAGTGATGAATACTCGAACCGATGGATATTTGACTTTGCTAGGAAAGTTTGCCCAGATTCTGTTCCTACGCAGAGCATTATACGGGAATCTCCTTCAAATAATGGTTTTATTAATAACCCATTTTCAATGATGGAATTTTCTATAGCACTCTTGTCTTGTAACAATAACGCTCCTGGGTTGGACCGAATTAAATTCAACTTGGTGAAGAATCTGCCCGACCTCGCAAAAAGACGTTTATTGGAATTGTTCAATAAGTTTCTTAAGCAAAATATTGTTCCACCTGACCGGAGACAAGTGAAAGTTACCGCCATTCAAAAGCCGGGGAAACCAGCCTCCAATCACAACTCATATAGACCCTTTGCGATATTGTCCTGCATCAGAAAATTGTTCGAAAAAATTATTCTACGACGTCTCGACACTTGGGTCGAGACGAACGGTTTGTTGTCAGATACTCAGTTTGGCCGTAGAAATAAAGGGACGAATGATTGCCTTGCATTACTTTCGTCTGACATCCAAATTGCCTTCGCTCAAAAGCAACAAATGGCATCTGTATTTTTAGACATTAAAGGAGCATTTGATTCAGTTTCCATTGATGTTCTTTCAGACAAGCTCCACCAACATGGACTCCCAGCGGTTATAAATAATTATTTGCATAACCTTTTGTCAGAGAAACGCATGCATTTTTCACATGGCGATTTGGCAACACTCAGAATTAGTTACATGGGTCTCCCGCAAGGCTCATGCCTCAGTCCGCTCCTCTATAATTTTTACGTGAATGACATTGACAGCTGTCTAGTAACCCCATGTACACTAAGACAATTGGCAGATGATGGCGTGGTTTCAGTTACTGGACCCAAAGCCATTGATCTGCATAAATCATTGCAAGATACCTTAGATAACTTGTCCGTTTGGGCTGTCCATCTTGGTATCGAATTCTCTGCGGAGAAAACAGAGTTAGTCGTCTTTTCAAGGAAGCATGATCCCGCGCAGCTTCAGCTCCATATGATGGGAAGAATCATCCAACAGGTTTTAACTTTTAAATAACTCGGGGTGTGGTTCGATTCCAAATGCACGTGGGGAGGACACATTAGGTATCTGATAACGAAATGCCAACAAAGAGTAAATTTTCTTCGAACAATAACAGGATCTTGGTGGGGTGCTCATCCGCAAGATCTAATAAAATTGTATCAAACAACGATACTTTCAGTGATGGAATATGGATGCGTTTGTTTTCGTTCCGCTGCAAACTCTCATATTATCAAACTTGAGCGAATTCAGTACCGTTGTTTGCGAATTGCCTTAGGCTGCATGCATTCGACACATACAAAGAGTCTTGAAGTTCTGGCGGGAGTTCTTCCATTAAAAGATCGATTTTGGGAGCTTTCATCACGCCTGCTAATAAGATGTGAGGTGCTGAATCCCTTGGTAATTAATAATTTCGAACGACTAGTCGAGCTTCGATCTCAAACAAAATTCATGACAGTATATTTTAACCATATGTCACAGGAAATCAACCCATCAAGATATATTCCTATCCGTGTCAGCATCGTGAGTGCCCCTGACTCAACTTTATTTTTCGATACATCCATGCAGCGCGAAGTGCGTGGAATCCCGGATCATCTACGCTCGACGGAAATCCCAAAAATATTTTCAAGTAAGTTCAGGCATATTGACTCTGAAAAAATGTTTTACACGAACGAATTTCGGATTGAAGAAACGACAGGGTTTGGTATATTCAACAATAATGTTTCGGCCTCATTTAGGCTTCAAGAACCTGCATCTGTTTATATAGCAGAGTTAGCAGCAGTTCATTATAGTTTGAGTGTAATCGTCACATTATCTCCAAACCATTATTTCCTCTTCACAGATAGTCTGAGTGCAATTGAAGCCATTCGCTCAAACATGACTGGCAAGACTGAACCGTTTTTCCTGGGCAAAATAAAACAGTGTCTGAACGACATATTGAATAATAATTATCTAATCACTATAGTCTGGGTCCCGGCTCATTGCTCCATTCCTGGCAATGAAAGAGCCGATATTTTAGCCAAACGTGGTGCTATTGAGGGTGAAATTTATGAGAGACCGATTGCATTCAACGAATTCTATAGCTCGTCTCGCCAAATAACACTTACCAGCTGGCAAGCTTCTTGGGATAAAGATGATCTGGGTCGGTGGATGCAGTCAATTATTCCTAAAATATCGGCAAAGGCATGGTTCAGGGGACTGGATGTGAGTAGGGATTTCATTCGTGTGATGTCACTACACGTTAGATGCACATCTCCTTCGAATTGGGCTCTCCGAGACTAATCATTGTGCTTGCGGAGAAGGTTATCGGGATATTGATCATGTCGTTTGAACATGCGTGGAGTATCGTGATGTCAGATCTCAACTAATAAATTCTTTGCGTACCCAAGGTAGACTATCCAATGTCCCAGTTCGAGACATTCTTGCTTGTCGTGACCTTTCATACATGAAACTTATTTATCATTTCATAAAGAAAATTGGAGTTTCAATTTAATAAAGGCCCCTTTTAAGACTTAGTTCTGATTCCAGCTGCGTCCATGAGTTCAACCAATAGCTAAATTAGAATAAAAATTATGACTGGCAAACAAACTCGAAACAGTTTATGAAATTATCAACAAAATGTCCTAAAATAACAGCTTATTTTATAATTTTTAGAAGTTAATCGTTTGGTTCAAATAATATTTCCGAGTAGATTTCATAATTAATGACGAGTTACCTAAGATGATATTTAAGTAATAAGAGGAATATGTTTTAATAAATTTAAGTCGTTGTGACTATGTTAGAATTAAATTAGGATAAGAATTTTATGTAAAAGTGATGCTACGGCGAAGCAAAACTTATGTAAACTGCCTTAAGAAATAAACGTATTCTTGAAAAGAAAATTACGGTAAAGTGAAACTTCCGGAATATCTGGCTATGTATAACAACCAGCGAATTATGTTTGTCAAGCAGAACTGCACTGTTGCACTCTCGATTCAATTTCAACTGCGGAACATAAAATATATAAACTTGTTTGAAGATGTTGTTATCATATCACTTCACGAGCTAAAGTTCCAATCATTTCAAAAACAGTTCGTTTCATTGCCGAAACGTTGACCTTAGCGATAGTTCAATGCCGCGGATACTCAAAAGTGGCATACCGACCCAGAAAACCGCATGATATAAACGTACATTCATTATTCCGATATCTCTCTATTCTTTCTTTAATTGCACTTAGGCTAATAGTGTATTCAACGTGTAGAGCCAAAAGAATCTAATAACAAAAAAAGTGAGATGAAAGAAGGTTGTGAAACCTCCCGAGATTAAAACCATTCCAACTGCGATCGGCTGAGCTACTCGACTCGTAATACACATATGTGCGGTATTTTCCTGTTTACTCTTTTCAGTTAGGTGTAATTTGTAAGACGAACTTGGCTATTGCCTCGCCCAGAGATCAAGTGCCAGGAAAGAAGGGAGACAAGCTGGGATTTGGCGCTGCCTGTTTGCACTCACTGATGGGTTAGTTAGCAAGACAAGGTTACGACGATACTTTCGTCTCTTGCCCCTCCACCGAGTGGTGGCAGAGTCCGCCAGAGTGAGGCTGTTTGTCTATAAAAATTTACCGTAGCGTAGTGGGTCTACTCCAGTGTGCTACAGTAAAAGGAGATTGCGGCTATGGCGAACCTGTACCCTGCGCGGATCATACTTTTGCTCGTCCCCTCAAACCCACCAATTACTACAATTCATATGAGCTACTATTGTACAGATGATGTGTCCAGCCGGACTTTCTTCTCATTCCGCCAGCCGACCGGTAGTTTCGACAGCTATCAGCACTCACTCAATTGTCTACACATAATTCAAAGGTTCAGTGTTCTAAAGCCAATTTTGGTTTTGCTTCTGGTGTATCATTTGATTTAACGCTGGTCATGGGAAAACGATTCATCATGGCAAAAAAAGAATCACGGCAAGAATGGAACATATTCTTCCTGGTTCTCCACTCCACGTCACCCCGCCATTCCGTCATATGAACAATGTTTTTCAATCAAATGCTCTCCGAAAGTTATGAACATATAGCTTCCTCACTCGTGTCGAACAACGAGAAAGTAAACAAGCGCGCGAGAAAAGATGATCATAATCTGAAAGATAATCATACAATCGAATATATTTGAACGAAACATAAGCAAAACTATAAACCACGCAAAAACTTAAGATCGGATCATTATCCCGAGGACTAAAATGTTTGTTTTACGGCAATCCTGACTCATCGTGAAATCGTTCGATTTAACACAGTATCCATGAGAGTATCATATGCGACTATCGTTCATGCTACATTTCCGTTAAATTATTTAAATACCATCGAAACGAACCATGTTTACTTTTCGAACCGATCTTCGTTGTAGTCAGCTGGTAAACAAAGTTACTTGTAAAATTAGGACATGAATCGCGGATTCTTTTAAAGCAACAAATCCTAATCTAATACTTTAAGACATCATCGCCAAATGTCACATCGGGTGTATTTCTGATTAACAAGAAGCCAACCAGAATCAAGAAACCGACTAATAAGATCTGAAGTATTACATAATCCGTGAAAAACTATTTCCTTGAAAGGCTAAACTCGCACTCTGATTCTGATCACGTATGAAGATTGAGTGTGTGCGGTTTCACCTGCAGCGTAATGCTTGCAAAACGTTGAAAATAATTAACAGAAAACTTTCCACCACCTTCAAGTAGCTGAAGTAGAGCTACGGGATTAAACTTTTTATCGCAGAAATAATTTTCGTTCCGGAGTATATTGACTCTGCACTGCGCTGCAGTTTAACAAGTTCCCGACGCATCACACGAAAACTAGTTTCCTCCGGAGGATATCATTAACGAGAACTGACCGAGGTGCAACCTTACAGTAAAATTCCATCTAGAGACCGCCGGAGGATGGCAAATGGAACATTCCTCTTGGAATTAGGTTTATGCTTAGGAATAGTACATTCCAAGCGCTAGTTAATGCGTTTGCAATAGTTGACCCGGTTCAATAGATCGATGTCTTTCCATGAAATCATTAATCGAATCCAACATTTGCTCTGAATCCCTGATATATACATTAGTTACGCAAAATCGTGCATCTTTAGAAAATTTCATTGAATTAGAATCTACAAATCATAGTCATTATATACAAAAAAAAGCTAGATATAAACGAAACAGTGTAACTACCTGATTAGCTCAATCTGCTGAATGACGAATGAAATAAATTTTCTTTCTAAAATCCAATCTAACAGTTAAGAAATCTTTCCTGTCTGACAGATATCTAATTGAGTCGATCGCTCGATAAACAATATGTAGGGCAATTATACCAATAATCATCTTAATAATCTTGCCACTGGTTCTTGAACCGGATCCGGTTGGAGCCAGAAGAAAAAAAGCACAGCGAGCAATGTGGATCGACTAAGTTGAGAAAGATCTAAAAAGTGATCCGTGCCGGGAGCGGTTAGCGACGAGCAGCCATAGACCGCGTTAGTTGGAGACGCATGCCTGATACGGTAAAGGACACCCCAGGACTATAGCTGTCAGGAAAGAGAAGTAAGTCGAGCTTCCGCATTTCTTCAACTCATTATTCGGACTACAAATAACGTTTGGCCATGGAATCAGATTCAATATATTCGCTTTGGTTTTAAAAAGCGAAACTAGTGAAAAAGATTAGTAACTATTCTGGTTATAACCAGGATTGGGAAAATCATCGCAAATCAAAAATCATTAATGATCTAAATGACTAAGATCACTGCTAATCTTAAGATCACTGATCTCATACATAAAACAAATCACTACTAATTTCATCACAAGTTATCTTAGCCAAAGAAAAAAAGATCAGTAAAGATCTAAATTCTACAAAAATCACTACTGATTCGATCGGAAATGATTGATTTATGATGTCATCAGCAAAAGTGCACGAAGGGGCAAGTAAACTAACGAAATTAATAAATTTGCCTAATATGAGTATTGAAAGATGATGCCGTCAAACGGTCGAACTTAAGTTATGCACTGATAATTTTAGTCAATTTATATAAGCACCAATCGCAGGAAATTGTAGATTTTCCAACTTTCTGGAATCTAATGATAGGTAGTAAGCAGAGGTGGGTTATAAACCACACCGGTTAATACATGTGTTGGTTAGGATTGAAAAACCACAACACGTTTTGATTGCACTTGCACAGCGATTGAGAAAAATCATAGCCACTTTACTAAAATGAAAGAATGTCAATGAGTTTGTTTGGTCGGTCGCATCGGAATTTCATGCTTCTTGATGTATTTGAAATTTATTCAGCAATACCGTGTTGGCAGAGTACTATCAATAAAACCAGAAAATAACATTAACATATATGCTTCGATTAATAATTATTATAATGATAAAACAAACATGTTCAATCACAAAGTAGCTGATTAGTTCCGAGTTTGCGGTTCAATGCATAGGACGCTGGTCTTACAAGCCAGTTGTCGTACGTTCGAGCCCCGACCTGGAAGGAATCCATAGTATTAGCCATGCAATGATATTCTGTACACTAAGAATCGGCTGCGAAGTCTGTTGAAACAGAAAGGCCAAATTCCACAAAAGGAATGTAATGCCAAGACTTTGCTTTGATTAATTACCCGATTTAGCTTGAATATCCTACACAGAAGTTATATGAGTACAGGCTTTGCTACGGCAATTCAAACGCGCCATTCAAATACAACGCCTGATGTGCGTTCAAACCCTCCCCAAACATACAAAATTGATAATTGTTCTCGATTTTGTAAGTCTCATTGACACGCGTTATCTTTAGTTTTAAATTCCTGTAGAATTGCTGTTGTCACTAATTTTCACACCCCTACTCGGTGGATCAACGATTTCAAATGTAGATCAATCGACACTCATGTCTGATCTTGATCATGTGTGATTTTCCTCCACCAAGATCAAAGAATCATTTTAGCTAAAAATCACTACCGATTTTTATCGATGTGATTTAAAGATCACTGATCAACGGATCAACTAGTGATCTTTGTTAGGAAAGATCACAAGCGATCTTTTACGTCTATTTGACGATTTTTTATCATGATTTTCCCAGCCCTGATTATAAAAAAGTGAAAAATCAAAGCGAATGTGAAAATTTTCGTGTGGCACACACGGTAAAATAGATGCACCTAGAAATACATGCTTCTGTAGTACTCAGAAAGTTAGAAGAAAAATTATCTAGAATTTGGCGAAGTTTACAGGAAAATAAGAGGAAGAAGGCAAATTTGGTTGAAAAGTTTTTCAACAATTTACCTATAGACTAACTATCTATCTATAGACTATCTATAGACTCTGAGTATGTGCACTTTGTTGGATTTCAAGTAGAATGCTTCCATGATCAAATAAAAGTACACAAACTCAGAATCTAGATGAATAATTGATATAATTTTTAATCAGTTTTCCCTTTAAGATTAATTTAATAATTCGTGATTATTTTTGTACATTTATTTCTAGGTGCATCCAGTCTACCACGCACTTTAAACCGCTTCCTAAGTACAGTAAAATGAAATGCCGAAAAGGGTAGGTAACCCGAAATTTTGATTTGCTAACTTACTAGTAAATAACAAATATATCAAAATCAGTGAATGTATTTGGCTGGATTTCGAACAATGTGTTAGCTTTTACCGGGATTCGACACATACACTCATCATCTAATGTCACTTGTCGATTTTACATCGCATTACGTCGCCATTGCTCTTGCACACTTGAATTTTTTTACTAAAAAGGTGTTTTTTTTCTATACACTCAATTTTCAATCACGAAAATAATGTGAACTGAATTGTTTGAAAATTGTTAAAATGCCATCGATTGTTATTAACTGTTATTCGAATCCGACTTCCGGTTCCAGAATTACTGGGTAATGAGACTTGAAATCATCTAACCGTCATATTCAAAACCTCTCAAAATTAACAAAATTTGTAAATTTTTTTTAGTGAACTTTATCAAACTGATTCTCAGTTTCTGGTTCCGGATTCACTGGTAACGATAAAAAAAAACATAATGGAAATTAGGATGATTTTTCATAGAGTCGTTAATTAGAGAGGCATCATTAAACAACTAAATGAATAAATACTGGTTCAAACATGCATTCTTCATGATGGACTCCCAGAATTTTCCAAACTCCAAGTATTCTTGAACTGTCTACAAACTGTCATCTGAGCAAAAATTGTAGATACGATTGTTCCGATTTGAAAGAAACTTTGTTCGACTCTGAAGTATGGAAAGCCATTAATTATGCATGGATAAAGGGACTGATTCAACTAACACAAATAGTATCTAGGAAGTTGTATGAAATCAATTAGTCATCAAACATTCTTATCAAAAATAAGAAATTTAGCAAAAAGGTTTCAGTTCGGGATGTGGCCCAAAAAGTGAACATTGCGAAGTCAAATGTTCTTCGTGCTAAAGAACGTTTGAATCTTCGAACCTATAAGAAGCAAAAACAACCAAATCGTAGTCCGAAACAAGAAGCATCGATCAGGCCGAGGGTTCGATAGCTGTACAATACGATTCTTGCTGGAAATTTGAACTACATAATCATGGACGACGAAACCTACGTGAAACTCGATTACAAATCCTCGCCGGAACCACAATATTATACGGTGCGAGAAGGAAAAGTGTTAAACCAGTCCGAGACATCGATTGAAGTCGAAAAATTTGTTAAGAAAGCTATGGTCTGGCAAGTAATTTGTAGCTGTGGTAAGATTTCGAAACTCTTCATCACCACTGCTTCAATGAACAGCGAAATATACATCGAGGAATGTTTACAAAAACGACTTCTACCCATGATTCGAAGCCACAAGGATCCTATTGTCTTCTGGCCAGATCTTACTTCTTGCCACTACTCGAAATCAACGGTAGAATGGTATACTACCAAAAATGTCACTTTCGTCTCAAAAGACATGAATCCACCAAATTGCCCACAACTTCGACCAATTGAGGAATTTTGGGCACATCTTAGGAAACATGTCTCGGCAGCCGAAACCATTCAACAGTTCGAAAAAGATTGGAAAAAAGTGTCAATACTTGTACGAAATTTAATGAGGATCGTTCGCAGGAAGTTTCGCCAGCTAGTCTACAATGGCTAAGTAGCAAATGTTGAGAATAATATTCTGTTGTTGTAGTCAAATATTATCAGTATATCGAATAAAATTTGAATATCTAACACTTGTGAATTATTTACAGCGAAATCAAAGTTCGTCCATATTTTCTGGGACAGTCTTTAACTTACCGTCAGAATGAATGTCGCTACGTCGCGTGTACTCTGACATGTTTGCTGGGATTCACGCGTACCACACGCTTAAAAATAGTTGCTCAAAAATGAGTACGATCCCACTCATCTACAGAAAAAGTGGAACAACTTCAATTTTAGTTACTAAAATTTGAGTTTTTCCACTGGAAACGATGTTTGGGTAAAATCTACTCATTTACTGAGTAATGCTTTATTTGTACATGAACCAAAAATTCGGTAATTAGCACTCAAATTTTGAACAAAATTTTCTTTCACATGTAAGCAAATTGGGTAAAAATTGCTCCTTTTCAATGCGTATGGTATTTAAATATTGAGTAATTGACACTCAATAGTTAAAATAACCCTACTGTGTTTATTTATTATTCCGTTTACAATTGATTTCTAGCTTCGAAACATAATATCAAGTGGCGGTCGCTTGGAATAGTGTAACAGCATTTAGAAGAATGAAACAATCGTTAGCAAGACATTTGATGGTAATGAACATTAATTGTGCTGTTCTGAATTTAGTTTCCAAAGCTCATAGTCAAGGACAGAAAGGAACTTTACATATCATGAACATATCATGCGAAAGGGTTTCCGGTAGCTTCAATTTTACAGTGAGTTTAGCATTTCGCATCTGGTTTAACGACCCGGGCGCTGAAGTTCACACGAAGATTCCCAGGAAAACCCAACAGCACGAGCACTTTCTCGTTTTCTAATTTCATTTCGAACCGAAGCAATTTATTGATCCGTTTGTAGTAAAGAAAACGATCTTGTCCGTATGTGTTTGCCCGTAGAGAAATCCGTAAAAATCCACTCATAATCGTCAACGCCAATTTTGTCACTGGTTTTTGCTCATGTTCGATTTTTCCAACCGACTCGTCCCATGGAACACTGCACTGATTTCTGTGTGGCAAAGTTTCACCAGAGCACATTTCGATCACAACAACGGTAACGAAATCTGTCCGAGCAAAGCCTTTTTGGATCAACTGGGCACTTGTCCGATGGCACATTGCCAAGGAACACTAATCTGTGGGCACGTCAAAGGAAATTAATGCAATCAATCATGCTTTCTTGTGGATGGCTGACAGACTGCAGATGCAAGAATTTGAGTTATGAGTCATTAGCGGATATGACATGAAAGCCGTTCCAGTAGGCCCAGTACTACAACATGTTGAAATGTGCATGCTCCGTACGTCAACCGGAGTTGATACACAAGCGAACGATCCAAATGGCACATTTTGCTACTTTGCCGAGGTGAATCCCTCCTGTGCGATAGGCCAAAGCCGCAACTGGTAATTAATCTTGCTGTTGTTGTTGCACATCGAAATCCTCGAGAGTTGATGTCAAATAACGACAAATGTAGTGCTAACCAGGTGCGCCAAATCTCATATGATTTTTGCAATTCCCGGTTCATAAAACGGTGAAGAAACATGAGATGTAAATTAATTATACAAATCGTTTTTGATCATATCTCCACTGCTTTTATAAACTAATTAATTAATTAGACATTTAAGAATAACGTTCGCTCGTACGCGAACCATGCAGAAAAAACCATATAAAACTACCACAGCTGAGAGCTGAACGATATTTAAATTTATAATTGGTTACACATACAGATAACATCGTGTAAAATTACTACTTTTGAAAACAACCTATTGGAACGTCAAAAATGACCATAACATAATATTACTGTTGATTTATCATTTGATTCGTGTATTACAATGTTTTGAATCATATGATGCGCAGATTAAGTCATTCTTGTACAGTTCCGTCATTAGACGAATTACTGTTCTTTTTTTTGCGTAGAGTGCTGATCTTATAAGAAAGTTGTTGTATGTTCTAGTCATGCAAAGATTCGAGGTTTTGCAGTAAAAATCTAGGAAAATCAAAGCGTACTATCATTCACTGCGTTGATGTAAACTAATTAAAAGCAAAGCTTCACATACATCTCAAATGTTTACGGCAACAAACGTCACAAATCATATAATTATCTCTTCATGAAAGTATTCTAGAATAAACGTATTTAGGGGTAGATTGGAAGTTTTGCAACTAACTCAATACTTTTTTCAGAGGTTACAAACTTTTTACGCAGGAATTGTAAAGAAACTGAAAGCCTGACAGTAACATGATATAACTATGAAATGTTGGTAGCTATAGATAAGTCTTATCTGCAAATACAAACAAAAAATAATTATGTCGTTCTTACATGTAATTGTCGATGTTTGTTTAATAGAAATGTTCTTGAGTTATGAGGATTTTTTTATAATAAAATTTTTATTCTGGCCTTTTTCCGTAAAAGCTTTACGTGGCCGATTGGCTTACATTTTTGTTACTTAACAATTTATTTTTTGCTAGTGGATCTCGTTGTCACCCTTTTTCTAGGGGGAGATGAGTTTCCATTTCCATCCGAGGGGTCACTTTGTCCGCGGCTTATCTCATCATCCATTGCACAGTGGGGAAAAATGAACCACAACCGCGACGATTTTTTGGAGGCATGATACAGCTGACCACAAAGCACTTTTTTGGTGTAAAATGGTCAGTAAAATCGATTCCATGTATTTAGAAGGACCGCACGAAACACTATCATGTTCATTTTACCCCAAGATCCCTTTTTATACTGCATTGTATTCAAGCTTAACTATACAACATGAAACCGAAGAACTTGCAGAAGAGCGAATAGAGTGTTTCCGATGTAAAAAAGTCTAACAAATCGATTGCATATAGTTTTATTGACAGCAGAAAACTCGTTGCACCGTTTTACCCCATTTCTTTTCTTGATATAATATTCAGTTGAAATATGATCTACAATCCTGAAGCAGATCCAATGCGATCTATCAATATTGGTTCATAATACATGCAAAACATCTGTGATCCAATTAAACACAATGGAAATGACAGTACTAGCCTGTTTAAACCGTTTTACCCCTAATTTATACCAAAAGTAGTATTTCTGGTTAAACTTTCTCTCGCATACCGAAAGCAGGCTGATTGCGGTCGATGAAAATCGATTGATATTACGAAGAAAGACCTGAAAATAGGATTAAATTAGGATCGAATGACAGCGAGACCTGAACCGAGAAACATTAGATCACAAGCACATCAGTCACTCGACTGAACCGCAGAGGTCATATCTATTCATTGAATAATTGATTAATATAAATCCATACAGCGGCATTTGGTAGCCGAGTGCAAATTACACTCGGAGCATATAAAATTCTGTGCAAGTGAAATATTGAGTCATTTGAAAAATTAAGTAGTTGCAGACCCTGTCAGCTTCGAACGAAATCAATCTTCAGTTCAGCAACGCCATCGCACGGCATCACATTCAACATATCATGTCAATTGTATGAGTGCGCAGCCCTGCTATTTTGGCGCGCACGAATTTCACATTTCTCTCCCCTGCTTCTATGTATGAGATTCGATGCGGACTCGCCTGGTGGCGACATGCTCGCAAAAAAGGATGTTGCCAATGATTTGTTCGGAAAATGTGAGAGCTGGATATCTTGTTAATATGATGTCTTTGATAGTTGTGAATTATATCGTTTGTAGAATTCTGTCACCTGTAAAATTCATAATTTTTTTCTGTGTAACTAACTAACTTTTAACACAAATACTCACTACAACTTGAAAAAAAACTACCAATATCATCAGAAAAATTAACTCACCTGCAAATAATAAGTATTTTTCAAACAAGAAGTCATTCCTGTTATTTTTATTGAGTAGAAAATAATCTTCAACACTAAAAGACAAAATTACTTTTCCTGATTGGCATATTTACCTTTTTTAAATGGACTGTTCATGACCTGATCATCACCTGAAAATAAAAAACATAATATATTCTTTTAAACATTAGTGAGCCAAGTTATACATATTTAAATCTAGACTATATATTTTACAAAGATGACACTAAATTTATTGCACTTTGCCATCAAGTTTTAGTTCCAGTCATTGTATAAAATTCATGAATTTTTAAACTTTTATGTCAAATTTAAGTAATTATGGTCGATTGCAAAACAATGGTTTATTCATTCATTGAATTATAATTATTTAATTACAGCAGAACTCAACTTAAGTTGCTACGATTTCGATTTCAAACACATTGTCAGTAAAGTGCATATAACCAGAGTGACGACAGCTGTTCGTTTGGAATGACAGCTTCTAGTTCCAAACGAGCAAACGACCTGTCAATTACAATGTGAAGCTAACGACACTACCAATATTTCGGATTAAAAGTTTTGAATTGTTGCCAACATTACAGATAAGAAGTCGTGGCACATTTTAAGTACGCAAGCTATGCGTTTTACAGGGAAGGAGAAACTAGTTTGATTCAAGATTTATTTTTGTATTTTTGAAAGCATTTCAGTTCTTCAAATAGTTGTAAATCAGAAACTGTAAATGATGCAAAATGGTAGAATAAATTCAAGTAGAAATAAGAAGAAATGAGGGCTGTAACCGTTCATCTTTCGCGCTCCGCTGTGCTGTTGAAAGATGATAATTTTTCAAGCTAACGGGTGTTTTTCCTATGAGGTTTGTTTTTGACAGTGTAAAATGACGTCTCTACTCAGTATTGTTTGACAACGCTTCCGAATCGTGGATATTTTTTTCAAAATCAGTGTTAAATTCAAACTGTTTATAGTGCGAAATTTTCTTCAGTGTTGAGCCGCATTTTTGGTTGAATATCCCACAAGTCTTCGCAAACCAACAGATTACCCAAAATTTGAAATCAACCCACTCAGGCAAAGCAAAGCGCTTTTCGCATGCATCATAGACCTTACGAAGAGCTAATATTATGTTAGAATTATTATGCAAGTGTATTTCCAAATTCAGGTATTACACAGATAAAAATATTAGGATACTAGGATCAGGAAATTAAACATAAAGTTACTTTACAATACTGTGCGTTTCAATATAACTTAATCGCAAAACTAAGCTTTGATTGAAAGATTCAGGGTCATATATTGAAAATTCAATGCAATCCAATTTAGTTTTGCATCGTTGATGGTTTTCAACCAAACTTTCGATTCAACCGATGTCTATTCTAAGTTTCTATAATTTTACATTTCATTATTTCTTTCTGTGTACATCAATATTATTATATGAATCGGTACTCCGGAATGATAAATAAGTAACCATTTACAATTGTTGTTTCCTGCTGGACGAGAGATACAATACTACTGAGACGTAAATTTACATGTGTCGTCATTTGAAAATATACTACAATGAAGGTGTCTGATTTACTGTACAAATATGACATTTTTGGTGCTAGTTTACGTCAGCTTCAGCAGATGTAGTAATATCTGCTGTAAATTATTTGCTGTTGAATATAAAGCTTACATTCCATCGAAGGAGGTGGAAATTGACGGTGTTGTCACTGAAGCAAGTCTGACAGCCGATGATTTACTTAAAAATGGAGTTGGTCGTTTTAAAAACTCCATGCTTGAGGGATTTAGGATACTCGAGTGCAAGCATTTGTACTCAGCATCTATTGCCGATAGAATTAAGTCTTATCATCCCTCAGATTCGTTTCGAGTAACATATGCCGGATCTGTGTTGCCTAGCCATTTGTTTATCGATAAAATTCGTCTTCTTGTTCTGCTTCTCGTACCGCATGTTATGAATTTCACGAACTGTTAAAAATTCGGACATACAGCTACTTATTGTCGTAACAAATTTAAATGTATTAGGTGTACAACTTTTCTTCCGCCGTTTTTTCCAAAATTTGAAGCTTTATTGTGAAAAAGTGCTTACAGATGTATTATTCAAAGTATTGTCCGTCGCTAGCGACAACTTTTTCCCATCTTTCCGGAAATTTTCGGTTCCCGGCTCGAAAAAAAGGAGTCCTTTTTTGACTCTATCCATGAAGCAATCCATTTTTCCAACTCTTCGAAAGATTGAAAATGTTGATCTTCCAGGCCGTATGCCATCGAACGGAATAGGTGGAAGTCAGAAGGGGCGACATCTGGGGAATACGGCGGGTGGGGCAAGACTTCCCATTTCAGCGTTTCCAGGTACTTTTTGACCATTTTTGCGACGTGAGGCCGAGCATTGTCGTGTTGGATGATGACTTTGCCATGTCGCTCTTGATACTGTGGCCGCTTTTCTTTTAGCGCGCGACTAAGGCGCATCATTTGCGTTCGGTAGCGATCTCCTGTGATGGTTTCATCGGTTTTAAGAGCTTGTAGTACATTGTTATTCATCTTTGAAGGTTTTTTTCTTTTCCACCATCATGTTTGTCTTCGACATCGAAATCACCATTTTTAAAACGTTGAAACCACTCCCGACGTTCTTTTACTCAGAGCAGCATCACCGTAAGTTTCTGAAAGCATTCGATGCGCTTCAGTTGCTTTTTTCTCGAATTGTAACAGAAAAGTCAAACTTCCCGCAAATGGCGAGAATTGGGCACATAAACAGACATTTTCGAGCGCGAATAATATGAAAACAAGAACAACTGTCACTGAAACGGCGATGACAATTCGTTAGGCACTGTACACACTCACTTTAAAGGCATTATCGTATTTTAACCAACCTCAGCCGGTACAGCCACCTATCGGTAAACGGCGGAAGCAAAGTTGTACACCTGATATAAAATGTCAATGGCCTCATAAGGATAATCTTTGCGATAAAGATATTGAAAAATGTGTTTATTGTGGGGGGAGTCCTCATGATCTTTCAGTATGCGCAGCATTTAAGTTGCGTAAATACAAAATTAAGCTTTCTTTAAAAGCACGGTCTAAGCGCACATAAGCAGAAATGCTTAAAACGATCATTGATCTCCCACATTTGGAAACCGAAAACGGTTTTTCAAATCTTGCGGAGCCAGAGGAATCTGACTCTGACGGAAATAGTGAAGATACCTCGTTTGTCACTCCTCAAGGGTCAGTTAAGAGAAGATTACCAAACCACAAATTACCAAAAAGGCACCTAAAATTACACCTTCAAAAAAGATCCTCGTGTTAAATCCAAAAAGCAGATTTTATGTGTGTACTACAACTCGATAATCAAATAAAAAATGTTTTATGTGTTATACATATGGTAAATTACATTGATACATTTCAAAATAAAAATTTTATTGTAAGAATAATAAAAACAATCTGTGAGCATTTTAAGTTTCATGATAAATAAACCTCTGTTTTTTCCGCTGCTTATCAGTTTGAACAGAATTTTTTCGTGAAAATAATGTGAAAAAAGATTGTTGATTCTCTCAAATCGTTTAAAAATTACATTCCTTGTTGAGAATCAGTCGAAATGGTTATAGACCAGAAAGCCACATAATTAGGGATTGAATCTAGTACATCTTATTTTATACATTTATGAAAATGTTTCTACTTATTAAAGTCATGCTCTCACATTCAACACTCTACAAGGGTAACAAGTCGATTTTTTTCCAAATTTCGTTTCATCGTTTTAATTTTCATCAATGTATTCCTCTTGAAAAGCAATACAATTTTATAACCATAACTACGAAAGAGCAACAGAGAGAAGATGAAAACTAATGAAACAGCGAAAAATGAATTTTTTGCGAGAAAGTATCGTCTTGAGATACTCGAGGACTCCGAAAAACATCCTTCTCTTTACCGTAGAGATGCTCTACTAATCACTCTTTTCGAAGACTAACACTCGGATAACTGTCCCATCCAATTCCACTTTCCCCACAGTTCACCAGCAGGACGCTTTCGGATTTCTTAACAGCAACATAAAGCAAAAAACAAAATTAAAAAATCCCAAAGGGTCCTTCTATAGATAAGCGTGAGAAGTGTTAGTGCCCGAGTTTTAATTTTTAAAAAGAGGTCAACCAGCAGTTTGGGCAGTAGTAGAGTATTTAGTCGGCTTGCGTGCAATATTGTTCTCAAGTTCAGCGGTACTTCATCTGTTGCGCTTTGGAGAGTGTTCCATGCACATGTTCCAGAGAAGCGTTGTTGGTAAAGCATCGGTGAAGGTTCGAGTCCTTCCTCTGAACGATAGCTTTCCGCAAAACTCTCATTTCACTGTTTCATTCATTTCATGTTGCTCGTTGATAGTGATGAGCAGAGCTAATAAAAGTCATTTTCATTGACTTAAAAATAGACGAAAATGACAAGAACTTACTGTCACTGTCAGCTTCGCTTGCAAACTATGAGAACGAAATCTATGTCCAGTCAATGACATAAGCGGGACAGTAGTTTCAAAATAGTGTTTCAATGTGGAACTCAAGAAAAATACACGTAGAAATGTGATCAGGTTTTGAACAATTACAGCTCAGTCAATTTTGTATCAATTATTAATATTATGTCACCATTTGATTGGAAATATTTCTACGTATTGATTTGAATGTTCATAGCCATGTATTTTCAATTGTATATCATTGAAATGTTGATTAATAGCTAGCAGTGTCCTTTATTGTCTGCAAAAAATCTCCGGCATACCGGATTTCCCTGCCATAGTCGACGGTTTTGAAGGAGTAAGCGATGTATCAAAGGGAAAGCATCGCTCTGATTGCTCAAAAAAATCGCAAAAGCGAAGCTGTTGGAAGCACGCGAAGCTATAAATATAAGCAAAATTATAGCTAACGTTTCAGTCCGACGTGTAGCATGCTAGAGGTAGGTTGTTGCTGCACAGCAAGGCAAAAAGTGTCATAAAACGATTTGAAGCTTCAATTGGTATGCTCTGATTTTGTGTCATGCAAGATTGGATGAAATCCCATAAGTCGTTTCGCCTGAGAAATTGACAACTACCCCAGGGTAAATTTTGAGTGCATGATTAATTTCTAATTTATATAAGATGAACTCGATTGATAATGAGAAATACTTTATCGCTTCAACCGAAATCGCAGAATGGTAGTAATGGTAGAGAAACGCTATAAAAATTACTGCTTGCATACAAAACTTGAACATAAGCTTGGCGAAGAGAAGCTTAAATATCGATATCCGTATCGCAAGCGTGTACAAACATATAATTGCATACATTTGGGCTATTGATGTAATTTTGTCGGCTACAAAACAAATACAAATCACGACAAATAGAGTCTATATTCTGGGTTCGCGTGTTCGGTGGTAGTTCCTAATAAAGATCAATCTAAGCAGACTCTCGTGCATTTGCGGACTCATAATTGTCGATCATTAGAAATTTTATTTGCCTTGATCTACATAAATGGCTCGAACAACCCCATGGGGCTGATCCTTGTAGTTTTTTCTTTCATTTGCCCTTTCAGTCATTTGCAGTTTTCAGTGAAAATCCCATAGTATGCAGTGTCGATATTCAACCAAAGCTGTGAGAATTGAAAACGACAGAAAAAGGTTTCACAATAAGTTTTAACTGTTGGTGCTCGAATTTGTAGTAGTTTTGGTTTCCAAAGAAGTTATGGGATGTAATTACTTCGATTTGCCATATTTTAGTAACTTTTTATTGCCAAGCGTCACAGATTTTCAATACATCCGATGAAAGAATGAGAATTGAAATTCTGTTGTTGCTACCTGAAGACGTTAGTTTGGTTTCGTCTTGTCACAGAGGAAAGAGTGACGTTGGCAATAATGTCTCTCTTCGCTTGTTCTGGTGTCGGTCATTTACGAATGAGACAGTAAAACATTGAAAATGAGACTGTTGGAATGGTTTCTTTCATAGAGAATGCGTGACAATTTTAAGCTCTGGTGATGAGGTTAAAATTGAATTCAAAGCTGATTCATGTCTTAGCACAAACCCCAATAAATAGTTGAAACGATTATTCCAACGGCGCTCTGACATTTCAACACCACTTAGCGATTGCTTCTTCATGCGATGCACATTTTCTTCCAGCATGCAAGGTAGGGGCTGAATCTGGCAAATATGGTGGATGCGGTAGAAATTCTAAATTCATTTCATTGAATTTAGCCTTTATCTAGAATCTTTACAATATCAGCAGAGCGTGATGCATTATCGTAATTTAAACGATTGCGCTTTAATTTAGCATACCAGTTAATAGTTGTTGATTTTATTGGAGCAGAGCCCGACTAATGCTGACCTCTTTGCTACCACAGATTTTATTTTCCTTTAAAAACAGTGTTTGATCCACGTACGATATACTTTTTTCTCCATTGTTTCTAATTTTCCAAAAGAAGCGTTACTGAAAGCACATCAACTAACACATCAGAAGGTTGTCTCTAATGAACGCTAGAGGGATGTTTAATAAGTGTCACTTTTAGCTTTTCCTCTTTGAAAATTACAACGATTACTGCGCTAGTTTATTTCTGCTGAACTCACTTATCGTATTAGGAACTTAAGCGAAATAGCACAAAACAACACATATATACGAGATATACACAAACTATCAAAATCGTGGATAGAACAATTTATAGAAAATCCTTATTCTTTTTATTTATTCATTGAACGGCCACGACGATTTTTAAGTACATGGACAAACAATTGATCAAAAAGTACGGCGCAAATCGTGACGAAACTAAAAGAAAATGTTCCTTCGAAACCGGAGGCTCGCAGCCTGATAATTGATTCCGACACGGTCAGTTACTGAACAGCATTTCAGTGCTTCTACTGTGGCTTCCTGCAAACGAACATCATAAGTGGTCGGTGGAAATAAAACTGGGATAAACGACTTGGCGATTATACAATTGATTTCAGAACAGGTTTATCCAATTGCCCATTATTTATCTGGCCGATGCGGCTTTCCACGCTAACTGGCTTTATTCCACACGGTTGCGCGCCGGCATGCAGAGTTCACTGGCGCGTCCCACTAAAACCGGCAGCATGAGCAAATCTAGGTAAAACGTTCCAGCGACCAATTCCCCTTTGAGACCCCGTGGAAGCCGACCACATACCAACATTGTAATTACAAAAACAATACCGACTGCGCACACAGATGGTCAAGAATCAAGAATACCCCGTCGCAACCGGTACGGTTCGCTTATTCCTTTATTTCGCTGCAAAGTACTTTCCATGTACACCCTGGGAGATAAGACATGGCTGTTCATACTTAATATATAGACCTAGCCGCTTGGCGGCACCAGAGCACATTGCTTACCCAATTTACCTAGACAGGTCCGAAACATTCCATGTTACTGTCGATGCTCCAAAGACCTGCATACGGTGACGGTCTTCTTCTATTCATATTGGTTTATATGGTGGAGTGAACCACGATTACTTGTACACCAAGAATGAAAGCGAAAGTTCAGGCTCACTGTGTGCTTGCTCACTACTTGCCGCGAGAACCCTTCATCGTAAATCGTCTTGTCCAAGCATGTTTTCGTATATTTGCGTCTATTATAGTTTTTATCGGTCAGTGGTTACAACATTGCAGGGCAAAATCGTAGGCCAAACAACCACCCGGTCCCAGGCGTCCACATGGAACGCGGGTTTTGTTTTCGCTCATTCCATTTCGCGAGCTCTGCTCATGGAACCAGTTAACGAAAACCGTTAGCTCGGATGTGTCCGTCGTGCAATAATCTCCGCCCGATCATTGAATATCTATTACGGGAGGTATCCTGTCTCTCTTCCTCTCTCTATCTCTGCGGTGCAGCGTAACTGCTAGGTTGTAGCCCGGCGAAACGGTGCATACTCATTCAACGGCCTGTTCAATTGGATGGAACCGCTAATCAGGAAGCTTGGTGTGATGTAATGCATAAATTTTTTGATTCTGACAGAATTACTGACATACTTTCTAATATATTCTAAGGGCTAGAAACAAAATTTAACCTTCCACCAGAATTAATCTTTGGTTATTCGTTCAAAGGAAACAAGAAACGTGTAATAGAAATTTACCATTCCTGATTTTCGATAGTGAGACGGAATTATTTACATCTGCTTTAACCTTAGTGGGTGAGTTTTGCCTAGGATAACAGCGACTCCTCTCGGTACAGCCGAAGAAGTGATAATGGATGCTTCTAGACGCAAAAATAATATTCTATAATCAAATAAAGTTTATTTTATCTCTTTATGAAGACTCAAGATAGAGTGGAACTATAAACGGAATAATCTATGCACTTTCTGAAAGTAATATATATTATTAAAACATGTGTTGTTTCTTTAGTGCACACTTTTTAAACGATAACAAAACTTCAACCTAATTTCTTTATTTACTTATACTTCTTTCTGTAAAATTTTCGAACTTCCTGTGGTTTTACACAGTGTACTCAGATACGCCTGAGGTGATGATTTTCCATCTTCTCGTGAAATCACCGGTGTTGCTTTTTGCTTTATTGCCGTGTTGGCGGTTCAATGCATACGGCGCTGGTCTTACAAGCTAGTTGTCATATGTTCGAGTCCCGACCTGGAAGGATTCATAGTGTCAGTAGGATCGTAGTACTAGCCATGCAATTATTCTGTACGCTAAGAATCGGCAGCGAAGTCTGTTGAAACAGAAAGGCCAAATTCAACAAAAGGAATGTTTCGAAAAGTCAAGACTTTGCTTTTTAGTTTCGAAAAGTTTCCGCCTAAACAGAGCCCAGTATTTCTCTATTGGTTGAAGTTCTGAACAGATTGGTGGATTGACTATTTGGCACGTGTTCGACATCTTATACCATTAGAACGGATTTCGCATAGTGACAAGAGGCCAAATCATTCCAATACAGAGCTGGAGAGTCGTGGCCTCTGATACGCGTACTTTTAGATTTTCAACCCCAACTACACATGGTCTGCTAAATCAAACAACAGCTTCTTGGAGAATCAGCTATCTTTAGTATGCCAGACGGCAGTCCAGTGAAAAAGGTTTCTTGAATTTGATCCATCCGGTTGAGACAAGTAGAAGAGGAGCGCTGCGAGCAGGGTGAATCGATTAAGTGGTGGGCGATCTACAAAGTATCCATGTATTCAGTGGCTGGCGACGAGCAGCCATAGACCGAGTTAGATATATACATATGATTGATACAGCGAAGGACACCCAATTAATATAGCTGTTAGGTATGGTAAGAAAGCAAATCAAACATTACTTCGGAAATTTGTCCCGAAATACTCGAAAATGTTTTTTGGAATTGCTCGGCATCGACGTTTATTCGCATTACGGTGTAAATAGTATAGTACAGTATAGTACAAAAAAATGTTTGCATAAAATTGGTGAAAAGCTCCTTAGCACTCATTTGGGGGTTTGGAATCTCTTGGGTTCCGGTTTGTGCTAAAGTGCACATGACTAGTTTGAATCATTTACGTTTCGCATTCAGCTCATCAGTGCATTAGCAGATTATGTTTTTTTTAATAACTATTTTTTGGAATATGAGTTTAAATTAAATTATTAATATTTAAATTGGGTGTTCAGTCACAAGTGGTGACTTTTCAGCCCTATTATATATATATATATATATATATATATATATATATATATATATATATATATATATATATATATATATATATATATATATATATATATATATATATATATATATATATATATATATATATATATATATATATATATATATATATATATATATATATATATATATATATATATATATATGATTTGGTTGTTACCATGAGGACATCATATGCTTCCGCAATTCTGAGATTTTTGTGTACGGAAAATTTTAAACCTACTTGTATTGTGTAATGGGGAAAAGGAACTTATATACTAACTTACCAACTAATACAGAGAGCGAATCGATTCAATTGAAGATTGCATCGATTTTTGTCGGTAGCAGATTATGTTGATCTACTAATGCCACCTCGCGGACCAACATAATCCGCTAAGCAGACGTAAAGTAATTGCTATTTGCAACGCACTTATTTTACACTAAAAGTGCTATGTCTATTCTGACGTGCCGAAAGTGCCGAAGGTGGACTACACAAATAGCACACGCTCATGAGTCTGGTTTGAAAAGCACAGCACATGAGCTTAATACGCACATACTGCATGTATAGGTCATCTCGTGTGCTGAGCTCGGACATCACTGCTTATCTGTAGTTTTAGTTTCTTCGCAAGATCACGTGCCGACAAATTTAGATTTTGAACAAAATTAAAAGTCACAGAAACCTTTATATCCTTTGTATCCTGGACAAAGCAGAGAAGTTATATTAAAGTTAGGAAAAAACCCTACACACGTTGATAATAACATCTCTGATAGCTTTGCACCAAAAGTTTCGGACAACCGAAACATTTCCCTTTTGTACATGTAGGTATGACCAATATTCTGTCCACCAAAAAGTTTAACGATGCTTTTACAATCTTTTCGAATTTAAATATAATTTTCTTATCGAAAAGTTTCCCTGCATTATTTTGTGTATAGTCAACGTTTTAAAATACAATCCTTTATCTTCATCAAGTAAAGTGCAACATATTAAAGGGCAAAACCATTCAAATAATTTTTTTCTTGTAACTTCTGAAAGAAATGACTGTTAGGTCAAATAGCCATTGCTAAATGGCTTCATGCCAAACGGCATTATGCCAAACGGTATTATGCCAAACGACCTAATCAAAACGAGGTAGCTCCGGACTTAACAAGCTAGAATTATAAATTTTTGATTAGGTAATCGGATGACAACTTTTGTACATAAATGTTGAATGGAAAAAAATATCAACAAACTGTAACTTGACACAAACGTAAATTTCTCTGTTTCAATGAGACTGATTTGCAAATCAAATATTCGTTACTGAGAACAGCAGTTATAATGCAAGTTGCTAAGGCTTCAATTTATTCGTTTCATATAAGTTACTGTCATTGTAGAGTAAAAACGTGTGCTACTTGAGACTTCTGGAAGCGGTAATTGAAAAACAAAGGAGTCTCAATAAGTCACCAAGACCTACGAACCGAAACAATTTGGTGCATTTAGATCTATCCCCTCTGATGTTGTGTGCCAAATGGGTATTTCTAGTCGACTCAAATCTTCGGAATCCGAAGTCGGATTTTAATCAAATACAATAGCATACTAAAATATTATACTACTTGCTTTGGCAGTCAAAAAAAACTTCCGTTGTGTAACATTTTGCCAAATGCACGCATGTTTGACGCATTTTTTTAAATCACCCCCTCCCTCTAAAGCGTGAATTTATTTAATTTTGATAAAAACGGTTCACAGATTACATCGAGCAGAAAATTAACTTTTTCATACCATCCTGTCGAAAAATAAATAATTAAAAAAGATAATAATGGATATAAAGTGAATTAAATTACAAGGATTGTATAATTAATGCCATAAATAACACATGGATCAATAAGTCCCGAGACTAAAGCAGTGATGGCGCTCGTAGTAAACCAGTAACCACGTCTTTCTAGAGTACTAACCTTTGCTTGAAACGGGTCAAAATTTTAAGTCGATCCGACCAGAAACAGCTGAGTTATCGAGGTTGGAGTAAAGTCGTTTTGTAGTTCTGAAAAAACCGAGTTTCGTGTTTTGATAAAACATTTTTTTTAATGGGTAAAAACACCGTGCAAGCGAAACAATGGATTGAAAAATGTTATCCGGACTCTTGTCCATCAAAAGCAACGATTTGTCGGTGGTTCGCCGAGTTTAAACGTGGTCGTACCGACACAAATGACGCAGAACGCTCGGGTAGACCTGTGGAAGCCGTTACACCGGAAAATGTGAGTGAAGTGACAAAAATTATAATGAAAGATCGTAAAGTGAAGCTCCGTGAGATTGCTGAGATGACACAGATATCATATGGAAGTGTATTTACTATCCTTCATGGAAAATTGAGCATGAAAAAAGTTTTTTCCAAGTGGGTGCCGCGATTGCTTTCGATGGAACAAAAACAGCAACGAGTCGATGATTCAGGTGCAGTTTATATTGAACGAATTGGGCTTTGATCTGCTTCCCCACCCCCCATACTTGCCAGACTTAGCCCCCAGTGACTACTGGCTCTTTGCTGATCTTAAAAAAATGCTCAAGGGAAAAAGATTTGGCTCAAATGAGGAGGTCATCGCTGAAACTGAAGCTTATTTTGAAGCGAAAGATAATTTTTTTTTATAAACATGGTATTGAAAAATTGGAAAAACGTTTGAACCATTGTATCACCCTAAAAGGTGATGTTGATGAGTAAAAAAAATTTTGCAAAAAAAATGTTGTTTCCATTGTTAGTCTCGGGACTTATTGATCCATGTGTTATAATACGGGAGAGTGTTCACTTACCGACACCTTTTTATTTTAAGCTTATAACTTCTGACTAAGTGCACACTATTCGAACATATATACATCAATGGAAAGCTTAAGTCCCTAGCAAACAAATGATTAAGAAACACAGTTGATTCATTCGATTGAAAAAAATGTATTATCAATTTAGTGAAGTGATAAGTTTTGGTCATTTCCAAAAATGTGTTCGGTTACCGGCACCCCAAGAAATTTCGCTAAAAATGGAAAAATATAAGTAAAGACTGCAATTATTCAAAGAAAAAACGGAATTCATTCTTTTCGGAGGAGTTTTGGACAAAAGCCTTTATTGTCTGATGGTGGCTTCGTCTTGGCTCTCTTGGCCGATGATTTAGATAGTGGCGCCATTTGTGTTGATTCGGCCGGTCTTCCACCGGCTTCGTGGGATTGAATACGTTATTGCAGTCGAATTCATTGGCTTCTTATCAACTAAGCACCGCACTGGCTTCTTATCCACTAAGCCAGCGCATTAAAATTCATTTTGCTTGACTTGGACGATTTGTTGAGAGTCCCCATGGCTAACAGAACAAGAGAACAAAACTTTTTACTTATATGGCAGATGTGTTGAATATATGGCATAGGGAAAGTTGGCATCACTGGGAGTGCGATGCGGTGTATTGGTGCTGCTCTCCAAAAAATATAATTTCAATGTGTTGTTTGATACGTATAGCTAAAAATTTGGTTGAAATAGTTATTTTGAGTGATAGTGCAGGTGTGGCAAATGTGTGTTTAGTAGTGAGAGTGCTATTTATTGAATAATATTGATCCGCGATACTAAAGATGCTCAAGCGGCGGAAACCGAGAATTTACCGCCCCAAATTTCAACGATGTCAACCTGTTAACCGATCGAAGCGCCTCCTGCATGTCATTGTCGGTGTTGTCGAATTTCTATGGAATGTCTGAAAGTTTTCTAGTCGATCGCGTCATTCAGACTGAAGGTCTAGGGTTGGTTTGCAGCGGACCCATTCGCGAGTGATTTTATTTTATTCTTTCAGTGGTCGTGTTTCATCTCGCGTTGCTGACAGCAGGGCGAGCAGGAGAAAAGGGATACTGGTGAGATCGTTCCTTGGAGATATTTTATATTTTTCTTACTTATTATATTTCTCCTGAGTATCGAAAATCAGGTTTTGTTGAGATCATATTGTTTACCAAAACATATCCGGATCTCTTTCCCTCCCTACTAACAAATCTCCTATCCCGTGATGCTCGTGGAGATACAGTGGTACCCGCGGTCTCTAGAAACAACGAGTATCGGACTAACATTCCTTCGTTTCCCTCAGTAGCACAGCCTTTGGTCGTAGCCAGCGTCGTTATAGATCATTTAATAAAAAGTTAGGAGTGAGTGGGTATGCACAGTGAAAATGATTTACTTTTCCCAAGCTTCATTTTCTTGGTTCATTGTACATTTCCAATCACGAAGTGCAATTACGGGCAATCTACTTCAGTTCAGCTCAGATGTGTTGAATATATGGCATATCACTGACAATTTTTCACGATTTATCGAAAAAAATGGGATGCCGGTATCCGAACTCGGTAGACATTTTGAAAATGATGAAAACAAACTTTGCGAAAATTTTGACAGCATGCGGTATTAAATCACGATGTAAATCGATTTCTCCTCATAAATTTTCGATCCACTTACCTTTCCGATTGATGTTCCTCAATTTATGATACTATAAAGAAGTCAAAAAAACTTTTGTATTGATTTTCACGTAATTCAAATTTGTTTTTAGCGCAGCAAAAAGTACAAGCGTCTGTTTGCTTTGTTATTCGGCACAAAAAGAACGTGCTACTATTACACACACATGACATTTATCGGAATGACGCATCTGCTTGTTAAAAGTGACGGTGAGGTGCCAGCAACCGAACCCCTTACCCTACTTCTACAAGAAAATTGGCGAAAATGCATAGTAAAGTTCAAGGGTGTTTCAAAACAAAATTTCAGAATTTTTCGGTAGCTGGTTCCATAAACCAAAAGAGATATAAAAAAACCCGCTTTGTTCCCCTTTTCCCTGTAAATATCAACTTCTGATGTTATTTTGGCAATGCTTTATTATACTGTGATGAACGGAGTCTGTTAGCAACGGAACTTATGCAGATTGCACTAAACGACAGAAAGCACTATTCACATAACATAAGTAAATTGAACCCATGTTAACATTATTTAACTGTTAGCTAGTAAGGATTGCAGATGAATATATAAGTTATATAAGCTGAACCGCATTGCAATAGACAAAATCAACATACATAACCTATCACAATTCAAAGCTGCTCCCGAATGTGGTGTCCCACATTTGTTTGGCTTAGCAAATTGACCGTTATATAATCATTACGCGTCATCTAGTAGGAAGGTGCAGTACGGCTTGCTTCTGATCTTGAATCATACACCCCAGAAGGAGTTCCCGGCAATTCCACAGCACCTTACATACAGCATTAAACACATTCGCTTATGCTGGTTCGATGTGTTGAATTGTTCATAAATGGAAAGCGCCACAATCGTACTGGTGCAAGTTATAAACTCCCCGCGGCTGTAAATCTTTTCAGAGCAATCATAATTGTAATACAATAGCTATAGCTAAGACCCACCATAGTTCACTTATCTCCGTATGCTGATGGAATTATGGCTCTCTACGTATGTCGGTATGTATGCTGAAACGTTGTAGGAGGCTCCAGGGCAGGGAACCTTCCGCTCCTTATGCCTTATGGATTACCGGACAGACCAAACCAAACCAAACAGTAACACCAGTGAGCTGAAACAATTGAATTTAAATGTATCCCCCGAAATGGCATGAGGCTAGGAAACGAGGAGACTAGCACGCTAACCACTTTGCCCGGCTTGAATGCAGCTGCACTTACCTATATATTATAGCACAAAACCGTGGCGTAGTCGCAGCCAAATCAAACAGCCCGAGAAGGAGTGGAGAATCCAAGATGATAATGATCATTATTGCTGGTGGTTAGATAAAACGGTGCACGAATTCAGTTGAATTTGATCGTTGCAGCACCACCAATCGTAAGTGGCACCAGATTTTCGCAGACACGTACACGGAGATCTATACGAACTCGCGATTTGTGAATGAATTCTTTTCAGTTTCTTCACAACTGATGCAGGCCCTCACACTGGGTTTTCGTAAAGAAAGTCTCGCCACCATTATCATCGTAGCCATCATCATCAGCAATATCAGCATCACAGCTGATTGCCAATTTCTGCCCGTAGTCGTTCCAGCAGAGATATCGGAGGTCTTTCTCCAGTAGTCACTGTTAGCCCGCATACCAATCGTTGGTTGTTTAGATTTGTATGGTAGGAAAATAAGAGATAGCCGCCAAGTAGGAGAAATTATGGCTGCCAGTCGCACTCAAAACGTGATAAATGAATTAAACCTAATAAAGGTATTTTGTCTGAGTTTTAGAAGCGTAAGTGTATGATTACGTGTAACTAGCGTGCCATTTTTCACTACTGTTTGGTAATTGATAGATTTAGCGACCGGTACGAACAGAAAATGATGTCAGACCGTAGCATCTAGTGCGCTATCTGAAATGGCATTCAATTTCTCCTTCTGTTAGGTTTAAAACAATCGAGAGGTGTTTGGGCTTTAATAATTAGTAATTATACTTGTATTCTTTGAAAATTTGTTATTGATTAGTGCTTGTCGTTTGGATTGGATATTTTATATGTAGAAAGTGTGTGCAAAATTTGAAAATATTTGGTGAAGTATAGTTTGCAAATGACGATGGGCACAGACTTGTAAAACGTGCTGCCTAGAAAAACGTATTTGAAGTTTATTGTCTAAAATCGAAGAAAATATATGACTGCATTTTACAGAACTTTTATTTCATCATAACATTTTGAATTAGCTAGAATTCGGTAATAATCAAACGAATATTTCGGAAATTGTGATTTTTACTCAAATTTCTGTTAAAGATCGATTCACCGTGGCGGTAGATATACTATTTTCACTCAACTGTTTGAAAACTCTAATCTTTCTAATCAAATTCGATAATACTCATGGTTTGAACAAAATTCGCTCAAACCGATACTAGAATTTAAATATAAAGCTCATGAGTTACGTTAAATGAGCGTATGATAACTTTTTTGATTCCAATCATCAATCACTTTGACATCCAGGTATGTCAACTTGCGTCGCTCAATTTATAATATTCGAATTTTCAAAATATCGAACAATCAATCTTCTATTGAGTTTATCGAAAGTTCGCACAGATGCTGATCAAACTTTTGAATTCGATTAAGTGTATGGCGCTAGTGATCTGCAAGCTTTTGTTTAAATTTCTAAATTGTTGATGTGTTTGTAGGTTATTAGGATTAGAAGTTTCTATTACACCCCTAACATTATCAACAATGGATCCTCCCGGTAAATTCACAGTGAATAATGTAGTAGCGGTTGGAGATGGACCATATATTCCATCTCGGCATAGTGAGAGGCATGATTGATACGTAGAGTCCTCCCATACAAACACTATCTTTATTCCTCTGCTAATCCCATCATTACACCAGATTTTGACCTGCTATCGTGAACTATAAATCAGCCAGATCATCATCCGCGCATCCATTCCAGTTTTTTCACACACCTAACACCACCGAAATCTCGGCTACGCTCCATTGTGTGGTCAAAACAACCCAATCGACAGATGGTGCCATGAATTCGATCGACCTCTCATGCCAACGATTTCATTTCTCCCCAAACCCATATTCGATTCAACCATAAGAAATGTTAATTAAATAAACTTTAACTGAACGCCAACGGAAGCAGGAGTAAAGATGAGAGAAAAAAAAACTTCGTGTGGTTAGCTTTGAACGATAAAAAGCGCGCGATTTCTGTAGACAATCAGGCCAACAAATGGTATAAATTGATTTATTTTCCTGTCATAAATATAAATAATATGTGTATGAATCAATTTATATCCATATTCGTTAATTTATCTTTCAGGGCTAATGTTCATTTTACAATTAAATCTGTATATTTACTTTAGTTCTTAAGAAACAGAAACAACAAATCGTGAATGTATTACAATGAAATAAAATATTCAAAGCACGACTTTCACGCATTAGTAATAAAAGTTAAATTGAAATCTGATTAAAAATTTAACGGGTTGCTATCATCAAAATTGACTCATCTTAGAAAAACGCTACTTAGGTTTGCCAACCTTATTGAAACATTTTATCCGAGTTAGTTTACTTCATGTTTTGTCGTATAAATTACATTGATCACGTAAATACATAACAACCGTAGATTAAAACATTCTTTTGAAATGTAATCAGCGTACTGACCTTTCTATCGATCTATTCGAAATCGTACCAGGGCTATTGAATGAAATTTTCCGTTTTCCTCGATGGCGAAAACACTAAACTTTCTGGGAAATATGATTTTTTTATGTTAAAGTATTGACTTTGTATTCAAAACATTTCGCCCATCTTACAGGTAAATTTTAGGTAAATCCACGAACAACTTTTTTTCCTTCGTGGCGAACCATTCGACGAATCATTTTCGACTGTTTCGAAAATGCCAAAACGCAACTCTGTAAATGCGAGTCCGATCGAAGTAAACAAATTGTAGTCGGACGGGCGAGGTTTAGAATGTAAAGTGTATGCGATGGTATTTCTCAATAAAGCTCTTTAAATTTTAATTTTTGCAATTACTTAGTGGAAATATATATTGGAGAAGCAAATTGAATGATGAACTCACAGAGCTGGATATTGCAGAAGCCAAATGAATGCTAAACTCACAAAAAGATGATTTAGTTAACGCTGATGATAGCCAGGTAGCGATTGGCACAGTATAGAAGGTAAAAAGCGATTATAAATACACTCTCTTACCCAGGACTTGAGCGGATTTAAATGAAAAGACTAGTGTTTGTCGTCTGATGAACAGAAAAGATGTTTGGATATATGGTACCGGTCGTGAGGCGGCTAGGATTTAAACCGTTGTTCAATAAACGCCTACCAACCCAGTTTTGCGGTAGAACTGTGTCTACCACAGCTCAGGGTGGCGAAAATGGTAAACGCGTATGCATGGATTGTATAAGAACGCAGGTTCGAGTCCTTCAGTAATGAATTCTTCACATCCTTGCTCTCCCTTGATTACTATCATTCTATCATTTTCATTTCCTGTTTCTACCAAATGATCTCTGGTTAGCTGAATGTCACAAAAAGAAAAAAATGGACTATTATGCGTTATTCGTTTCGAGAACAAACTATGAAACAAAATTATAACTGAGGTTGTTACGCTGTTAACAATTAGTTATAACTAATTAAGTTGCAATATTAGTCTCGTTTAAGGTTGAAATTACAGAAATTATAAATATATTTTGATTCACTATTATATCTAGATTTGGTATAAGTTTTAATTATATCTAGATTTGGTATAAATTCTTATTATATCTAGATTTGGTATAAATTTTGTAGCACCTTCCAGGTGAAAGCTAAAAAGTACAAAAGGTAAAACGGAGTATTTTCTAACGGGAGAATTACTCATTGGTATGACTGCTATCTGAACTGCGTACTGACTGTTCACAGATGTACCTAGTTTTTGCTCAATTAGATTGATTGGTGCAGTGTGTTTCTCATGCAGGATACTTTAATTGACAAAAGCTATTTCCTCATATAGAAAAAGTTGGAGATTACCAATTTGAGATTTCATTCAGATTGTTTCGGTTATTAGTTCACAAAACTGGGACGCAACACTTACGTCCCATATTGGACAGAATTTTTGAAACAAAGGAAGGATTCTTAGTGCCAGTAGGATCCATAGTACTAGCCATGCAATGATTCTGTACACTAAGAATCGGCTACGAAGTCTGTTGAAACAGAAAGGCCGAATTCCACAAAAGAAATGTAATGCCAAGACTTTGCTTTGTCGAAACAAAAAGTATCATCAATAATACAATCGAACTTTATCATTGATAACTTTCTGAAAAAAATGCGGAGAAAACGCGATTTGTCGGTTACGTCAGTTATACGATTATATCTTCGGAACTGGAAGTATCTGCAATTCTCCGATCTTGATGTATGATTCAATAATAGCTTTCAAATAAACCTCAGCTTGTGAAAATCGGTTTATCCATATTGATAAAATTGAGCGATGAGAATAATTACGTTTTGTCGGTTATGTCACATATCGTTATGTCTCCGGGACCAGATATGATAGCCATTTTATCTTGAAATGTGATCCACAACTCAAAAGCAACTTTCAAATGGGCCATAGCTTGCATAAATCAGTTCAACCATTTCCGAAAAAAATGAACAGAGAAAAAAATTCGTTTTGTCGGTTACGTCACCAATGCCTCTATGGCTCTGGAATCGAAAGTGATAGCTAATTGATCTTCGAACTTGATTCAAAACGCAATAATGCCTTCAAACGAGCTCAAGGTTACTAAAGTCGGCTTAGCATTCTCCGAGCAAATTATGAAAATGTCACACAAACATTTTCTTACATTGTCGAGTGGAAATGCCGACTAGGGTTGGCGTCAAAAGTCGGTTATCCTAGCAATTCTATTGCCTTTGGAAGCCATCAGTATTCATTATGATCAACACAGTGACGTCAATGACCTCTGCTCAAATTCAACAGATTAACCAACCTCATACGTTTTTCTGTTTCGAGTTAATTTTTAAGTAGTAAATAAACAATTAATTTTGTAGCAACCCACCGCGACTTGAACCGAGAATCATTGGATCGCAAGTTCGTCTGATAATCGACTGAGCCACAGAAGCATGCATCTGCATGGCCGGTAAAAGGTGCATTTAAATTCATACAGTCGCACCTGCTATTAGAACGCAAGTTACAGTCGAAACCAGTAAAATTCAAGCTCATCTAACATTAAGTCATTACAAATAAAATTTTCCGTCATTTGACAAATTAGGTCTTTATGAATTACATCGTATGAGGGATTAAGTCACCTGCAAAATTCAATTTTTTTTAAAGTGCATATTGTATTCGATTTGTACAATATTTCTCTTGGTGTTGAAGTAAATTTATTTGGAAAACTATACACAGAAAGTAGTTATGAATTTTACAGGTGGCATAATTCTACAAACGATACAATTCATAACTACTTAACATGTCAAATGACGTTATATTCCGTTCGTACAGAATTTTACAGGCTCCGAGTGTAACTTGCACTCGGCTACCAACTGCCGCTATATGGATTTATATTTATCAATTATTCATCAAGCAGATATGTGCTTCTGTGGCTCAGTCGATTAACTTAGTGCTTTGTGATCTAATGTGTCTCGGTTCAAGCCGCGCTGTTGTTATCGATCTTTTGTTTTTTTATTTCATTTGATTTCAAGCCATGTAGTTTTCGAATCACACAATTGTACATGTTCTTGAATATAAATTTGTGTAAAATACGACGCTCCATTCATGTGCATATTATAAGGTGTAAAATCACGAGAATTTATCGAACAATTCATGATTTGATTTACATGAATCTGATCAATTTAAGTCAGATTCAGAGGACGGGTATAGCGTGATGGGGAATAGTCGACGCATTTAACGCAGCCGATCTGGGTTCGATTCCTACCCCCGCAACCCAGGATCAGAAAGTTTTTCGCGCCCGAAGAAGTGAGTGACTTTTCAATTAAAACCTCTATAATAAAAAAACAGTCATATGTAGAGAGATTATACATATATTTTCATTGAAAATCATATCAAATATTACATTCTCACATCATTTCGGAGTCAACGAAAATAAGTAAATCGTCGTCACCGTTTAGCGGTAATACTTTCTGTTTCAGCGAATCGACAAACGAAAACCAGTCGAGTCGCATACTGTGCGATGTGACAAAACACAATTGCATAATTCAATTCACAGTTCGCTGCTTTGCATTCGAGGAAAGTGACTGCGGTTTCATAAGGCTAATGTAACACGCACGTAGCGAGAAGCACTGCCATGGAAGATGCACAGAGTAATTCTCCGGCAAGCATGTCTTTTTAGTCTGACAAACTTCACTTGTGCAATAGTTATGTCGACAACTTTCATCCTCATTACCATAACAAGAGAAAATGATTATTAGAGTAAATGATTTCCTGCTACGTCGAACTGTTTGCCCGAATTAAAAGCATAGCAGAGGTTAATCAAAAGCATTAATATTACCTCACCATTCTGACCTTCCAGTTCAGAGAAACACGTTTATGAGATACATCCGGAGATCACGGAGGGGAGCTTTGGTTAGCTTCGAAGGAGTCGCTATTTGGAACCGCAAGGTGCCAGTCGAGCCTGATCGTTGAACTAAAGCCGCCACACTACGACGTGTGTGTTTGTAGATATTCATTTAAGATCGCTATTTCACACCGTACAGTTCCGTACAATTTCGCGTGAAGTCGCTTCCAATAAAAATTAATCATTAAATTGCTTCAACAAATGCCCTGGAGCGGACCCGCCACATACCAAGCGGTTAGGTAAAAGTGCGAACGGAACGCGACCAACACCTCATACCAGCGTTCTTCTCGTTTCAAAACACCGGCCTACTTTCAAGTTTTGCTACGAGTACTTAGAAGGAGCAAAACATGTGTTAAAGTGCTCGTTTGTACCTACAGAAACACACATCTTAAAAGTTATACCCGAGATAAATCTGCAGCAGCGGCCTTAGAAAACAACGTGCTGTAAATTGCATAACACATATTTTACCGTTTGATAAAAAGAAAGGCATCAATTTACAATCTCCGGTCGATAGGAGGTTGGTTACAGAGTTAAACTATGCAAAGCTTTTACCTGAAAATACAACTGTTCCGGGCACTGCTGATGCAAAGTGCGTTTTGCAGCATCCTCAACCATACCTATATCTGGCTGATGGCAGAGCAACATTGGGAAACTGGTTCATCTGTTTAATGGAGCCAGAAAACATCCGCTGATAGGTCGGACCGCAGCCAGTAAAACCAAATAAACTAGATCTATGTAGAAATAGGAGGACACATTTTAATGCCGAAGCCGCCCAAGTTATATGGACCGCTATGCTTTTAAAAAATGATTTAAAGAATTTTAATGAAATGAGAAACATTAGATATGGAACATCCGGTGCAAGTGTCAAAGATGATGCAGATAAATGATGTGCTTATATTGTTGAATGGAGAGGTTCATTGCTAGGCCCATTAGTACCAACGGTATCAGAGCCAAAACAAACAAAAAAGAGTCGGAGAAAACAAATCAATGCAAAACGGTAGTCCACAACGGACCTTATCATTTTCATTCATCGATCGTTCATTATAGTATAGAAACTCGTTTACACAAACAGTTGTGCCACCTCGTTCGCTAGAACAATTATCAAAATGATGGATGACGCTGGACTCGGCGAAGCTTTCCCATAACACAGCCTTCGATGGTCTTTCCCATCAGCAACTAGTTCAATAAAACGGTCGAAAATGAACGGTTGAGAATGGAGTGTAGAGCGGTGACCAAGTTTCGACGAAATGAATTCATTATCTGCCAAAATGCTTGCCGTTACTGTTGGAATAAACGGCATTTTCCTATAATTAGTCAATATTCAGTGTCGTTTGACGCCAGTGGTGATTGTCTGAAAGAAAAATGTTATGCCCCTCCATAAAGAGATGAGACAAAAGTTCACAACATTTGAATATGGTCTTTCACAGAATCTGAAGAATCTGAGTCTCGGACTGGTTTAACACTTGCCCTTCTCACACCGTATAATATTGTGGTGCCGGCAAGGATTTATATTCGAGTTTCACGTAGGTTTCGTCGTCCATGATTATGCAGTTCAAATTTATTTTTTTTAGTTTTGTCCATCTGATGATTTCATGGTAAAGGGGGGGGACAAAAAAATTAAAGATAAATGCAAATTAAAAATTATTTTCAATGGTATAACACGTGTATTTCAAATTGAATATTCATGGTAACAGCATTTTATTGCTTCTTAGGTCGGCCTTTTTGAAGACGATCTACAGTTTTTGTGTGCTTTTTTCACATTTGCGTAGCATCTTTTACAAAAAAAGCATTTTATTTACGGTAGCAACAGTTGATTTGTTCAAACACTCGGAACACAATTCATGGAAATCTGGAAGCGAGGGGCCAGCCTGATAATAATGCAGTGAAACAGGATCAAAGCAATTCAGTTTATAATTTTGAAAAACATCTGGAAATTCTTCCAGTTGTGCCTCACAAATGACAAGTTTTTCCTCCAGATATCTGTTTAAGGCCGCAGCATCATCCTTACTCAACGCATATTTAGAATACAAAAGGCGAGGAAAATTGCATTGCAATCGTTCGTGCACGGGATGCAGCTAGTGGAAATGAAGGTTTTGGTAAAGCTGACTCAATAAACGCAGTTTTCGAATTTTTGCTAGGTACATGCTTATCGTGTGGTTCTTGGTGACCATAGACAGATTCAAAATCCTTGAATTTGTCATCAATTGGTTCTGCTGATGGCATCCACAGTATTTTATCGAAATTGAACGTATCCATTCGCCTTTTCATGTGAAACTTGCATTGGTGATCAGTACACTTTTTGATTTGTAGAGCATACGTTGTCGATCTTACATGCGATCTTTAGTTCCATCCAAAGCCATTTTTCTATAATCGACATTCGGGTGCTTCACTCGGGCATCTCTCCACTGTTTTTTTGACAGTAGAGAATGTACCTTTTTCTCATCTTTGCCTAGGGAATTGCGTGCCAAAGATACTCCCATCAATGCAATATTAGCTGTGCTCATGAATCTTTCGGCTGGGTTGATAACCGAGAAATTTGGCGATGTTCTAACAGCGCACAAGTAATCCAAATTTTGATCTAAAAACAACGAAATGCAGATGAGAATAACCTGTATCGATGTCACGTTATGATCTGGTCCTCCATCTGTCCCAATAAACATCATGGGTTTCTGTTTGTCAGTGTCAGATAGGTGTTTGATCAGCTCAGATGCATGTCTAAAAGCACTAGATGGTCGAAATATTGCATCCTTAAGGATGATCAGTGGTTCACCTCCATACCATGATTCGTTGATCTCCTTCGGATGAACTAACTTTAATGAGACTGATGGGACAAGATGTTGGGGAATATTGTCATGATCCATAGCATTTAATCCCCTGGGATCTAATCCTGCCATAAGCACAGAGCGTTGTCGTTTGGTTGCACTAACTGGAGCTCCTAATTTTGTATTATTAGAATTGAAATCAGAGTTTGGCGAACGTTGAATACTCACCAGCCATTTTTTTTAATACTGAAACTGTTTAGCTCCATAATGCTGGTCCACATGAGCTTTATGAAGGATTCGTTTCTGCAAACCAAATTGGACGTCAAAACGTTTACTAACAGCGGATTTGCTGTTCCTTGGTTGAAATTGGATACGAAAATATTCGTATGATGGGATAACGTTCTGATCACAGTGGGTGAATATTTCTTCCATTTTCTTTTCACATTTAACCATCAGATCTCGCAATGATACACATAATGGAGAAATCCAAGATGTTTCCCCATGACGCCTCTCTTCCGCAACAGCGTAGTCATTCTCTGCTAATACCTGCGCGGTAGCCTCCCAAAAATGTTTGAATCGATTCTTTCGGCAATCTCGTGCATCCTTTTCTATATCGACGATCTCATCTAATTCATAGCATTCGTCGATGAGTAACTTAACACTATCTTTAACATTCGAGGGCGAGCACTCTTCGTCTGTGTCGTTACCTACGTAAAAGATCGTTTGTAAATATTGTCATAGACATATAAAACATATACAACACCTTCTATCAACGAAATAAACTGATTGGTTTTCTTATTCGTCCAGTTTGTCGTGCCATAAAACAATTCACGTGCCTTCTTGTTCTTATCAGACTGGACAGTTGATACGATCTTTGCTTCAATCCTAGCAATAGTTGTGGCAAAGGCAGATGTATCCTCGATATCAGAAATGCGCCAGATGAAAGTTGTCACTGGCTTATGAGATCGATAAGTATTTACAGCGAATGGAAGGACTAAACCATATATATAGTTGTATTTCGCTCGTCTATCAACCGTTGCCAAAAATATCATACTAACTTCTACATATGATTGTTGCTTCGAAAGATGATCTTCTAGAGTGTTATAGATTACTTTTTTATTCTCACTTCGCGTAGAAGAACCAGGTATCAATCGTATGGATCGGTTTTCACGAATTTCAGAATGTGATAGACAAGCTTTTCGTTTGATATCGGCTTGATTAATATGGTCGATGTATTTTGCCAAACACAGCTTCATTTGTTCAACATCATTTAACACAGCAGTCCATTCCGTTGTTTTGAGAAAAGATTTAGAAATCAATCTGTCGAGTTTTTCAAAGCAGTTAATCAAATCAGCTGATTTAAGTCTTGAACAGCTTTTCTTCTTCATGCCATTATGATGGAGAACCCCGAAGGTTATACCATGATCTGGTTGGAATCGTAAAGCAACAGGGATGCAATCGGCTGAACGCAAGGTGGATTCTATCTTATGCTAGTGTCCATCGAGGGTAGAGATTACAGAAACCAATGATGACATGAACATATACATTTCGGTTTTTTGGAATGTGCGGAAACCGAGGTTATATTTACTTAGATAGTCGACCACTTTGTTGAAGATTATATCTCGACCATCTCTAATTTCATGCTTTTCTGAGATTTTTAACGTAGCAGCGTTTTGCATTATTTTTTTAAATATATTTGTCTTTGTCCGAGTATCCGGAATCTTTTCGAGTAGCATACAAAGAATTTTGGAACACGATCTTAGTGCGGAAATCACGTCGCATAGCTTTGATGAAACATCAACGTCGAAAAGATCCTCCTTGTTGAAAGATTTGTGGCCCGTAAGTACCTTGTGTATTCGCAATTTTGCGCCAGGAATTGGACCAGTTACCCGCTCGATCACTAATAGAAAAGCATCGGTGATCTGAACAGATACAACCGATTGTTGAATCAACTTTTTCCCACGTTCAACGCGTACTGCCACCGATATTGTTTCTTCCTGTGAAGCAAGTGTGTTTTGAGGATCTATTGAAAATTGTTTTTGAAACTTACCATGACTGTTCACTAATTTTGTATCTGGTTGATATCATGATAGATCTCACATGACAATGAACTTTGATTCATATGTGGATACCAGAGCAGCCAACAGTTTTGTTTTTCGAAAATCTGTATTTGGCGGAAAAATCTATCTGTTCAATATCTATCCCGAAAAATTCTAAATCGATCTACACTGGTTTTGCGAGAAAAAAAAGGAAAAGATCGCTCAACCTGGTTTAATCGTAGGAAACCAAACACAAAAACTGAAAACCGATATATATCTGTAAAAATTGAATTATCGGTGTTTAAGACAGCTTATCTTTATTCCAGTATCAAGTACAAAAATCGATATAGTTGGCAGCGCTGATGGATACTATAACTGATAAATATTTGTTTATGTTATACCCAGCGCTAAAACTACGGAGTACGTATACCTACCGAAAAAGTCCATTTTAAAACATGTTTTCTCTTCTACACTGAAAAATTTTGGTCAACTGATAAAAAAAATCAATGTAAAAAAATAATATTTTCCCCTTCATTAATTTGATTTCTTTTGAAGGGGGGGTGACATAATTAAAAAAAAATATTTGTATCCGCCTAATTAGCAATTTAAATAATTAGTTATAAATTTTGGATGGGACTATCATGGATTGGAGCAAAAAGTTCTAAGTGTTAAAAGGGAAGGAATCGATTTTTATCTTTCTCATATGATATGATTCCATAGATTACTAAAAAATTTTGTCCAGTTTCGACTTCCGGTTCCGGAATTACAGAATGATGAGTATTAAAACCATCAATTTCAAGAGTGTGTGATGATGTAAAACGAAGCTTACACCGTTTTCTTATAGATTGCTGAACCGAATCCTATACGACGCTTAATTTCATTGAGATCCAACTTCCATACCTGGAAATACAGGGTGATGTGTGTTGAAAATTTCAAACTGTCATTAGAAGTGACGTGACAAATATTCATTGTCATGGGAGTACTGTATGCGATGAGTTGAGCTTCGAAGAACGCCTGCTTTCCACACGGATCTATCCGAGAGGTTAACATTACTTTTCTCCAATAGCATGGGACAATGGGGCTATTGAAATGTATTTTACCAAGATTGTCTTCGGAGTGCAAAACGGACAAAACACTTCTGTTCCCTTTCTACCCGATTGATCCGGTCCAAATTATAACTCCGTATTCCCGAATACTGCGTATTAGTGCGATGTGAATTGCGTCCCGTTTGAAAAGTCCCAAAACTGCATAGGCTTTTGCAGTAATAAAAGTAAACTGTTCGATGAGACATGGCTTGTGATCGAGAATAAGGATTACGTTTTTAATAGATGGAACTCTTCGAATTGGAACTGCCATCACAAAGAATTCAAATAAATTTGGTGAGTGTACCTGAGATAAAGTTATTGTATTACATTTCTAAACGTTCACAAGGTTCACGTTCATATGCAGTTTCTCACGTACGTCCTCTTTATGCCTAATTATAAAGCACCCGACGTGACAGGTGTGATAGATATTAAGATCATCTGCAAAAAAGCAAAGTCAATGAACTACATTCTGATGCCGAACTTGACCTTCTGTTTCAACAGACCTCGCAATCAACTCTTAAATGTACATGACTCATTGCGTGGTCTGTGCTACGTTCTACCCTTCCAAGTCAGAACTCGGACAGAAAACATCTGGATCGTGTTTTATACTTTGAATTTTCAACTCGGGCAGAGATCTGTAGACATTACTTGAAATGGCGACAATTCACTGCATAGTTCAGTCATGAACAACACGATAAAGAGTGTTCCGAGATAACTGGCTTCATCCAATTCGCGAAGGACTGAAGAAATATTATTAATGTGCCTCAAAACTATGACCCTAAAAACTTACTTTGACTATATTGGTTCTCGGTTTCAGGTTTCGAATGTAACGGTCGAAAACTCCAAAACGAAACTCCGACCGACAATAGTCCGAGGAAGCCAAATCGAGCGAATAAAGTGGATGGGAAGGCAATTGAAACCCTAAATCGTTGATTGTCGCGATAAAACGATATTTTTACGCTTAGTTTGAGACCTTTTTAAAGCAATTTCAGCCTTAAATCGTTCCAATAATATTAAATCCATTACACTTTGACTATAAAATTGACGGACGCTTCAAATAGTTGATCGTATTAATGACCTTGGTGTTGGACTCACTTTTAATTTCCATCGTTCATCATTAATAACAAAAGCGACACGACAATTAGGTTTTTAAAGTTCCACATTGTTTGAAGGCATTACATTGCTCGCTAGTTCGACCAATACTGGAACATGGTCTAAATCCTACCTGCCTCACGACCGGTGTCATATATCGAAATATCTAATCTTTTCATCAGACAACAAGCACTAGTCTTCTAGCTCAATATCTATTCTTCCGCTCAAGCACTGGGTGGTGAAAATGGTAACGCGTATGCACAGATTGCATAAGAACGCAGATTCGAGTCCTGTCTCTGAGCGTATCTTTTACCAAAAAATCATCTTTTCTGTGAGTTTCTCATTCATTTAGCTTCTCCAATAACAGCTCGGCTGAAAAGTTCGTATCGTATAATAGAAACACACATTTTTTTGCCAAAATTCGTTTATATTATTCAACATAATTGCCATCAGAGGCGATACAGCGATTATAGCGATCTTGCAACTTTTCGATACCATTTTTGTAGTACGATTTGTCCTTTGCCTCAAAATAGGCCTCAGTTTCAGCGATTACCTCTTCATTGCTTCTAAATTTTTTACCAGCGAGCATTCTCTTGAGGTCTGAGAACAGGGAAAAGTCACTGGGGGCCAAATCTGGAGAATACGGTGGATGAGGGAGCAATTCGAAGCCCAATTCGTTCAATTCCAGCATGGTTTTCATCGACTTGTGACACGGTGCATTGTCTTGATGAAACAAAACTTTTTTCTTCTTCAAATGAGGCCGTTTTTTTAAATTTCGTCCTTCAAACGCTCTAATAACGCTATATAATAGTCACTGTTGATGGTTTTTCCCTTTTCAAGGTAGTCGATGAAAATTATACCATGCGAATCCCAAAATACAGACGCCATAACCTTACCGGCCGATTGTTGAGCCTTTCCACGCTTTGAGTTCGGTTCATCGCGTGCAGTCCACTCAGCTGACTGTCGATTGGACTCCGGAGTGAAGTGATGGAGCCATGTTTCGTCCATTGTTATATATCGACGAAAAAAATCGGTTTTATTTCGATATAAAAGCTCCAAACACTGCTCAGAATCATCAATTCGTTGTTGTTTTTGATCGATTGTGAGCTCACGCGGCACCCATTTTGCACAAAGCTTTCTCATATCCAAATCTTCTTGAATAATATGTCCAACACGTTCCTTTGATATCTTTAGGGTGTCAGCTATCTCGATCAACTTCACTTTACGGTCATTGAAAATCATTTTGTGGATTTTTTTCACGTTTTCATCGGTAACAGCCTCTTTTGGACTTCCACTGCGTCTTCGGTGCTCATATGACCAGTACGAAATTTTGCAAACCACTTACGAATTGTTGCTTCGCCCGGTGCAGAGTCTGGATAACACTCATCAAGCCATTTTTTGGTATCGGCGGCACTTTTTTTCATCAAAAAGTAGTGTTTCATCAACACACAAAATTCCTTTTTTTCCATTTTTTTTCACAATAACAAAAGTAGCTTCACTCAAAATGCAATATCTCACAAACTAATAATCATACAACTGTCAAATTTATACACGTATCTTTTGAAGGTTGGTACTAACTGAAAATGGTATGGATTTAATTCTAGTGGCGCCCTCTCATAGAAACGATACGAACTTTTCAGCCGATCTGTTAGAATTGAAAAGTTGGCAGTCATATAAGAATTTTTGGAAAGAGTAAAATAAATTATTATGAAAGATTTTAATCGTCAGTGTTCTCATTCGCAAATAATCTATGTGCTTTGAATAGAATAAGTCTTTAGTTAAGTGCACCCACCATAATCAAACATTGTTTCTTTTTTAATGCAATTGTGCTCAGTAGTACAACTCTAATTTTTTTTATTTGATTTAAGTTGAAAAGCAATTCATAGCGCAAATGTTCAGAATTTGATTCGGGCGCACGATAAAAAATCGATTGAAAAATCTTTTCAAAACAACTCCAACGCGGTTTTGACAATCAATACAACGAAATGAAATGACATCTATGTTTTACCAGCAGCAGCACAACACGGAATGAACCGGAAATTAATTAGGTGTACCCCTGTTATATAGGAACTACTGTCCATCATCAATTCAAAGAGTCTGCAGTGTAGGCAGATAGAATACACTAGAGATTCCTGAAATAGAAGGTGGATTTAAATCACTAAACTTCATAGTGAGAGTTGACATTGATGTGTTTGTATTGGAAGGTTTCGATCGAAAAGATTAAAAGCCTCAAAGGTTCGTGGAAGTTTCGCACAAATATTTTGAGTTCGAAATATGGCACAAAACTTTACAAATTCTAACTTTTTTTCCAATGTAATATATTATTATCAGTAGATCTATGCGCAGAAAAGGATGACAAAACTTTTCGCTATCGGCACGTGTTTCAGTATCTTTACCACAATCATCATTATCAAAGACCACTAGCAAACGTTCAGCAAATTACAACGGCTTCTATTTCTTTTGAAGATTTTAAACGTGCAGTGTTCTAGATTCACTTAGTAAATACCTATTTCATTACCGTCGAACAAGCTTTTCTAGAGTTTATGTTCTCTACCTCAAACATTGTAATGAAACTTGTAATTAAAGCGGTTTGAGTTTCGCTTATCGTACATTGATAATATCAGTTGAGTGAAATTTAAAAAAAAATGCATAGTTTCAGTATCATTATAACGGAAACCGAATACGAATACGAAAAGCTTTCAACATGCTTACTGAGAATACACATATGATAAATGATTTTTAATTATCAACTTACACAATCACGACTAAAAATCAGGCATGGCAACGACAATGCAAACATCCGCCATAACACTTCGCAGGTGGCAAACGATTGCACAGCTTATTTTTTATTTGAAATCTCCACCAATAATCTTGTTGTCATGCTAAAAGTTTCTGCAAAACCTACTAATTACCCTTGTCAATTACCCACTCCCATGTCCTATGTTTAATTATATTTCAACCAGAATTATACACCTTTCATAGGTGTAATTGGCATCCTCTGTTCGTCTACCTTGGCGAGGGCATTATTTTCTGCAACACAGTGTAGGAAACCTCAAGTAACAGTAGCACTATTCATACTCTATACAATTATGCGATTACATAAATTCATTCACTACATTCCATAAAAGAAGCGCAAAAAATATCTTCATTGTTTACCGGTGACGATTTTCAGCTTCATCTTCCAACGGCCGTATCTTTTTATGCCCCCATAGCAGGAGCATTCCGCCGATCAACGCTAGGAGCAATAGAACAAACGAACGGAAACTTTATAGCCATTATAACAATTACACTAAATTACTTTACAGGTACCTACTTCACCTTATCCTCACTTATCATTTTGTCGCACACAGGCAATGTCAAACAGCTTCTTCTCAGGAGGGTTTGCCCAACTGACACTTTGGCCCCGGTAACCTGTAAAGCGACTGATGGGCAACAAGTCGTTCCTCGAATGCATTTACAATTAAGTTGACTTGATGACGACAGACGGTGGTTTAGGAGTAAGTTGGTTATTCAACATTGTGTGTTCTACGCGGTCCGCAAGGACCAGATTGACAATACTGCGTTAGACCAAGGGTATATGTGCCGTACTATCAACAATTTATTTCAAATTAAAATATCAGAATATCATGATGAACATAAACATCGACATCGGCTAACAATTCCGATGGTGGTGGAAGAAATGACAGCAGCAACGGCTTCGGTGACGATCAGAAGATTCGACTTCAACGGGGATTAAACAACCGAACGCTTAAAAACCTGTTGACCGTCGATGAAAAAAAAATATAAAGGCTCCCAGTAGGGATGGGTGCTATAACTGAGTTTGCCACCGAGACACCAGATTGCTTCCTCAAATCTTAGAACCATTATGCCATTAAGTTGCTGGGCTCTGGTATCAAACCATACCGCAGAGCTACCTTGTTGACCTTAAATAGACGATGCGATAAATATGCGCATATTATTCAATTTATACTACATTCGATTCTAGAAGGGAGAAGGACGCTCACTGGGAAGCCTCCGGAATGGACGAATAAGATTATGGTGCTGAACGAAACGAGCAACTGGTGTAACTGCTTCGCAACTTTGGCAAGATTCCATTTAGCGCTCACCACCTCAAGCCACCATCGCATAGTGAGTCGAGGTCCGGCAAAATAGCACAAGAAATCACATCAATCTTTCGTGATAGACTGAAGATATAAAAATAATCAAGTTATTCAGTTAGAAAACCGCATTTTTTACATCCAACAACAACATAATTTTACTAACAGCTAGATTAAAAAATTTACAAAATCACGACCGAAATATATATATGTAGAACAGTTTAAAAAAGCAAAAAAAATATATAAAAGCAAAAAAATCCAGTTTCAATAATTAATTTCTAATCGGATCCCAATCAAAATCAGTGAAGGGCGATAAGCTAAGCTAGCTATTATAGCTGTATAGCATCGACATACTGGTTGGCGGTTCAATGCATAGGACGCTGATCTTACAAGACAGTGGTCATATGTTCGAACCCTGACCTGAAAGAGTTTCTAGCGTCAGTGCGAACGTGCCACTAGCCATGCTTTGGTTGTTCTGTAAGGAGTGGATCAAAAATAAGCTATCTCACAATTTTTCTTTCAAATTATGATAAAAAAATAATTTATTCAAACTAAAAATTGATCCTTTATTGTACGAGATTAAACTCGAGCATAATGAAAACCGGATGACATTTAAGTTATTCCTCCACGAATTTTCGAACTTTTGATCGAAAGCTCTTCATCAAATTCCGGACAAGTAGTGCATCGCATTTTTTGGACGCAAGAGCCCAAATGTTCCCGTCTGCCTAACCAGTCTTCTTAAAGACCCTCTTCACGATTGCCCAGTAATGTTCGATGAGTCGAAGCCGAGGGCAATTTGGTGGATTGATATTTTTCTCAACGAAATCTATACCCTTTTACACAAACCAATTAAGAGTGATTTTGGCATAGTGACCCGACGCTGAATCCGGCCAAAACAATGGAGGTGTACTATGCTTCTTATATAAATGCAGCAATCTCTTCTGGAGACACTCAGATCGATAGACTTCTGCATTTATAATTCCGGTAGTGTAAAAAATGGTTGTCTTCAAACCACAGGAACATATTGCTTGCCATGTCAGTATTTCTCCGCTTGAATCGACCTGTCCGCATCGCTCACAACTTCCCCAACGACGACAGTAAAGTATTGTGGACCTGGAAGGGTTTTTGAGTCCTCTTTTACATCCCATCGTCCATCAAAACGCATACAATTTCCGGGCCCTCGTTGCTTCTTCTGTTCTACACTTTGTTTCGGAATTTCGCCTCTTGATACGCTGGATCATTCCGACACTCGTTCCTGCTTTTTTGGCTAAATCACGTATTGACATTGATTTGTTCTTCATGATTAGAGATACCACTTTCTGGTCCAGTTTCGGCTTGGAAGAACCGGGGTTTCCGCCTCTTCCTGGCAGCTCATCCAAAGAATAGTGGTCCCCAAACATATTAATGGTGGTTTCAACACTGGCATGATGAATTCCAAACCGCTTCGCCATTTTTCGCATAGTAATACCCTTCTCACTTAGCCATATGCCAAGAACCTTAATTTTCACTTCCTTTTCAATACGCGACATTTTGAAAACGCAAAATTTCAACCGCATAAACAAGTAAACAAACGAAAGCTGACAACCAAACGCACAGCATGCTGTGATCTGAGCATAAAAAAGGTAAAACCATCACAAATACATGCGTACAACACAAATGTATGTGGATAGCTTATTTTCGATACACTCGTTACGCTAGAAATCGGCTCCCAAGTAGCACGTTAAGTTCCTGTCCTGTATTTTTCTACTGATAGTGCAATTAATCAAATTAGTTTATATTACTATTCTAGTAACTGTTGTGTTATGGAAAAAGCGCAATTTTTTTTTTTGTTGTGCAACATATCTTCAAGTTCTTCCGTCGTTGGGAACATTTATTCACAATTATTGTGCAACTGATACAAAAACTCATGCATTGATCCCATTACAAATGCTACAATTAAATCAGCGAAAAAACGATTGTGAAACTACTACGTAATGTAAACAAGAATTGAATTGATGTTTACAAAAAAATAGCAAACATAATCTCTAATGAATAAGTTGCAGATTTGATTTTCAAAACAACTGCTCGTAACACAAACATGGAACTTTAAAAATATTCTTCACATAAATAAATGGTAATACTACATATTGTAGAATTGATCTTTCATGTTTTAGTAAATAGAAAATCGACAACGAACTGCATTTTTATGGTGAAACATGTCTTCGTACGCATGAAATTTTCAGGCGCCTTCGAATGTACGTGTTTTGATGATTGGACATCAATTTCTATGAAAATAACAATCTATTCTTTTCAATGAACATGATCGGGAGAGTGTTTTAAATATGTATAAGAAAGTTATCAAACATTCATACACCTTTTCAGACGATTTAAATCAATGTTTCAATTAATCTGAAAAATCTTGGAATGAATTTTTCTTCAATATTTTCCATTATGGCATCGAGGGTAACAGTGTGTTGAAAATGGTTCACCCAACGTAATGATTTATTTTACCTAAATAAATGGAAATATAAACGTGTAAATATTAAAAAGAGAAATTTTTGTTTTTATTTTTTAAAAACAATTGTTTTTATATTTATCAAACTAGTTGATTTAAACAACAATATAATTTAGTCATTCATCTTAGTGAACCCGACTTTTGTGATACGCACTGTAGGTGTGCTTTAGTTGCAAAAACAAGTTGCTCAAGCGGTAATATATAACTAGGAGAGTAACTATGATGAACTTAACTTTTCGTTCAATATCTTTAAAAAGTGATGTCAGGTCTGTTCATGTTTTTTTCGCGAGATAAAAACCGGTTACAAATTATCTCATTGTTTTTTGTTTTGATTGCATATGTAATGCTGTATTTCTGGAACTTTTATGATAATATTCTCATGTCGGCAAGTTTTGCGTTCATTTCAAGCAGATAAATCTGGTACAATTTATTTGCAAGTTTCGAATTGTGTTTCTAAAAATGAAGAAATCTGCACACACTGACCTAAAATTTCATGAGACAGTCAAGACAATGTGGACTCGGTAGCAAAATAGTTTTTACTGCGAGGTTTTCAATTCGGCTTATCAGTTTTTGCCTTGCGAAGAGCATAATTTCACTATTTTTTTCTTCACAAGATATATACAGCCATTTCGGCATATATTGAGTCCGATACAATTATGACAGCCATTTGGAAATTTTTGATAAGTTGAACAATTGTTTTAGTTACTTCGTTTTTACATGACGATGTGAAAATTTTTGCTGAGCTTCTATAACAGCTAGTGCAACGTGGGCAAGTTTGTGATTTGCTGCACAATTGTTTCAGATGTACCTTAAATTGTAAAACTTAACAGTAATAAGTGTCACAACCGATTTTAATATATTTAAAAATCTTTTTGAACATATCTAACATAAAAAACAATTGTAGAACCTCTTGAAATTTCTATAAGTTACATTTGCTACTTGGGCTACGAGACGTGCTGAAACAGAAGAACAAATTTCACAAAAGGAATGTAATAAGGAGTGTATCGAAAAGTAGTTTGCAACATTGATTATTGAATAAAAAAGCGAAAAAACAGTTTTCGATATATTGTAGAAAAATTACATTTTCATGCATTTCACTGATTATATTAAAGAAAATCCTAGTTTCTGTGAAACGCTCGCACTTTGGACATGACATTCTTCATTAAATTCTGCACAGTTACTTTTGTGACTTTCCTGGTGGCAACTGTCCAGTTTTTTTTTAACTCCTGCATGTTTTGGGACACTGTACCTTCCTTCCAAAAGTGCCGCTTGACAATTGCCCAATACCTTTCAATTGGCCGAAGATCCGGGCAGTTCGGTGGGTTGATGTCCTTTTCCACGAATTGTACATTATGTTTTGACAACCACTGTAGAACGGAGTTGGTGTAGTGGGCTGAAGCCAAATTCGGCCAGAAGAGATGAGGAGCCTTATGCTTTCTGTACAGTGGCAGCATTCTCTTCTTCAAACATTCTTCCTCGTACACCTTGGTGTTAATTGTGCCCTTCGTGAAGAAAATCGACGACCGCAAACCACAAGTACAAATTGCTTGCCAGACCAACACCTTCTGCCCAAACTTTTCCATCGCCACCGTGGTGTCAGCGTCGTCCAGGTCCTGGTAAACCGATTTCGTATAATATTGCGGTCCAGACAGCGCTCGAAAGTCTTCCTTGGCATAGGTTTCGTCGTCGATCAGGATGCATCCGTCTTTATTCTGTAGAATCCGGTTATACAGTTTTCGCGCGCTTGTTTTGGCCTGGACTTGCTGTACCAGGGACTTTTTCGGCACCTTCTGTTTCTTGTACGTTTTCAGGGAGTTCCAAACTTTGATCCGTTGAATCATCCCGATGCTGGTGTTGAACTGCTTGGCCAAATCCCGCGTCGACGTCGATGGGTTTTTCATGATGTACTCAACCACTTTCAATTCCCAGCCGGGCTGGCTGGGACCCGTTTTCCTACCGGATCGGGGCAAATCCTTCATGGAAAGGGTCTTACCGAACTTCTCGATAATATTTTTAACACTGGTGTGGTGCACTTTCACCCGTTTTGCAATTTCGTTGTACGTGACACCACTTTCTGAACACCAAGTGTGCAGAATTTTCTCTCGCGTTTCCGGATCAATTCGACTCATCATTCAAACGATAAACCGTATCGAAACCAATCGATTGCGAAACTGTTATTGACATGTAAGCAAACGTGTCACCGCAAAACACGCTGCAAAAAATTAAGCCATTTCAGAGTAATAACTGTTTGAATGTAGCTAACTACTTATCGATACACTCCTTACGAATACTTTGTTTGTCATTGGCTTCATCACCGATAGCCACCGAAGAATACTGGAACCGAATATCAGCATGTCCAAATTGATGATTGTAATAGCGTTCAATATTGTTCGAGCGAACAGCTTCAGCTTGGGCTTAAGGTGCTCATTAAGCTCAAGCTGAAGTTATTCGCTCGAACAAGATTGAACGCTATTATAATCATCAATTTGGACATGTTGATATTCGGTTCCAGTATTCTTCGTTGAATTTGATCAAATTTCGGTTGAAATAAAGTGCAATCTATCTCCAGAGTTCTTTGCTATTTTTCTAATTCCTAGAGGTAGTCATCTTTGTCCGCTGCTTTTTTTCCTGTATTATAACGATGTACTCCATAAAATGAGAAGACTAACAAAGAAAAAGTCGATTTTTTACTGTGAAAACTTTTTTATTCTTCAGTATAATTTCCATCTAGAGCAGTGGTTCCCAAACTTTTTTGGTTGAATGCCCATTTTAAATATATTATTCGTTCTACTACCCACCAAGTAGGAAAAAGTTATTAAAATTCTACAACAATCAACATTTTTGCAGTTAATTCGAGATTTAAATATATAAAAGATAGAAATGATACAAAAAATAATTTGCTTCCAATCCCAACGGGGTAGAAATTAATTGTTAATTCAAGACCCTTTCGTTCAAGCAAAAAGCAAACAGCAACAAAACCTCACATATCATTGCTCAAACGGAGAAATAAAGTGAGTTAGACTGGTAGAGGAATGAAGATTTTAAGATGCGGAATTCGATCTTAGGGGATCAACTAAAATGTGAACTTAACCGAGCGTGCACAGTCAGATCAAATACCAAGTTCTTTTCTAGCCGGAATTCTACTGCGTTGTGTATCATAACATCTACAGTAGTTCAGTTGGCAGAGTGATTTCCCCGGATTGGAGAAGGTTGTGGACGGATTTATAACTGTCTCTGAAAGCTTATGACGCCAGTTTTTGGATTTCATTATTTTCATTTTATCAGTCATAATTTCAGACCACCTTTGAGTTGGGTAATGAAGAAAAGTTCTGCATTAGGCGTATTTTCTTGTGGCGTATGTGGGCAACACTATGATTTTTTTAAGAGGTAACTTTTCGAGTCATTTCTAGTTCTGGTTTTACTTCTTGTGTGAGAGAAAAAACGAAAACATGTTAAATCAAACAGGCAAGATTTATTTGCGACTCTCAAGCGACGACTTTCCACAGGGGAAATTACGACAAACAATAAGTTTTGGTGATAAAGATGCGCATGACTGTGTTTATTACATTTGTTAGTATTTGGTACTATGATTGTTAGAAAAACTCCCAAGTCCTCCCACCCAGTAATAACTAAGCGATATCTAGATCTGAATTCTAGTCTTGAACACTGGATTAGAATATTGAACCATCGAACAAGGTTTCTGGATCAGAATACTGAATCTGACCCTAGATTCTTGAAAGAGATTCCTAATCCGAATATGGATTCCGAGCTTGGAGCAGAATTCAGTACTTATATTCGGAACATGGATCTGGATTCTAGACCTGGAGATAGATCGTGAATCTGAACTCCTGACAGATACCTTAACCTAGATTCTGGACCAGGATTTTGAGTCAGAATTCTGTTTTCTAAACTTCTGACAGATTTTCCGAAACTAAACTTTGAACCTATATTGCACTTGTACTGTGAGCCTGAATTGGATTCTGGACCTGAGTTCTCTAGGATTCCTTAATTCTAAACTTGAAACTAAATTTTTGACAGAGATTCTAAACCTATACCAGGTTTCTAAACCAGGACCATGGAGTTGGATATCCAACAAGGTTTCTGGATCTGAACACTGAATCTGGACATGGTTTTAGAACCAGAATTCTGACAGAGATTCTGAGCCTGAAGTAGAAATCTACTTTTTAATACTGAGCATGGATTTGGATTCTAGACCTGTACCCGATCTTGGCTTGAACTCTCGATGAAGGTTTCGGGTCTAAATCTGGAGCAGGATTCTGAACCGGATTCAAGATTCCAAACAAGGTTTTGACTCAAAATATTTGACAGAAATACTAGCAATACATCAGAATCATGAATCTGGAGCTTGATTCTAAACCTGAAGCTGGATTCAGAAACATAACTCTGGGCTTGGATTCTGGGCCAAAATTTTGAAGTATGATTAAGGACCTGGTTTCTGGATCTGAGTTCGGGACCTCCTTTCTGACCTTGGATCCCGATTTTGTATTCTGAAGCTGATACAGAATTCTTTATTTGGATTCTGAATCTGGACCTGGAGAATGTACATGGATTCTAAGCCAAGATCTGAATTCCAGACCATGATTCCGTACTATAAGTGGAACTCCGAACCTGAACCTGAATTGAATAACTTGACCTAACCTCTGAACATGAATTTTTCATCTGAGTGCAGAATCTGAATTCTGAACCTCAAATCGGCACTTCGATTCTGGACCGGAATTCTTAGTCTGGATCTGAATCCTGAATTCTGAAATTGGACTAAGATTCTAGACCAAAATTATTGACAGAGATTTTGTAAGTGAATCTGAATTCTGCATCTGAATTCTGGAATTTAATTTTCAACCTAGACTTGGACTTTGGTTCTGGACCAGAATTCCGACCCCGGATCAACACCTGACAGAGTTTTTGAACCTGAAACTAGATCCTTAACCTTGACTTTTCACCTGAATTCTGGACTTGAATTATGAACCTAGTTTCAGAACATGGACCTGGCTTCTTGAGCGAAAATCAGGATCCGAATATTAGGCCTGCATCTTGGACCTGGGTTATAGACCAGAACTCCTGACAGAAATACATAAGATTTCGTGTGTTTTGAACATAAGTTCTGATTCCAGGCCTAGATTTTGGGTCTGAATTCCTGAAAAAAAATTTAAATCTGACGGTTTGGAGTTTTATTCACATTTTAGTCTGCATATCTTTGATAAATCAAGTGAGTTCTCCATTTTCAGGTTTTTGAGAACTCGGTACATTCAGAACCGGGAACTGGAAACCAGTGAAGCCGAATCAATGTTTGGATAGCTACTAAAATAATCTACAAATTGAAACAAGTATGAGCCAAATTTAGTAGAATTTTTCTCTTTTGTCTTCGTTGCTCTGAAAGACGGATTGAAAACCACACTTCACTCTGTAACTCCGGAACAGAAAGTCGAATCCGGATGAAAATCAATTGCTATCGATAGAATCGTAAGATTTTTTATTAGAACCTAAGTTTGTGAAAATCGCATTTGAGGTCTTTGAGAAAATTAGGAAGAGAGGTTTTGTTTCGAGGTTTTGCCTTCCTCTATAGAAAGATAATAGAGATGGCTGAACCGACTTGAACAAACTTAGGCACCTTTCAATGCTACTATTGGGTGGTGAGTCAAGTGTGTATATATAGTGGCTGTCTCTTTTGGTTCCATAAGTATATTGGTATAAGAGACGCAACCGACAAAACACAATTTTTTCCTCGTTTTTCGTTCCGGCTTTTTTTTCTTTCTATCCACACTTTTTTCAGAAAGTAACCAATGATCAAGTTCAAATGGATTGTTGCTGATACTTTGCTGAAACTGTTTGAATGACAAGAGAAAGGCATTATAACACCACTAGGTGGATTGAGAAGAGGTTTTCACCACTTTTCGCATTACTTCCGGAACCGAGAAATGAGAATCGAAATAACTGAAATCATAGGTTTTGGGCATCAACTAGCAAATCGTACACAATATAAATGGCTAGTTCAACGGAATTTATTCGATTTTACAACACCATGTACACGAAACCGTAAAACTCTCTAATTTTAAGTATATTCTGTCTATAAAATATACTGAAAAGTGAGCTATCTTTACTCACTAGTAAGTGGTATTTACTCAACGGTTGAGTCGTATTGACTCAATTTTTGGTTGGATGCGGTTTATTTAGTTTTAGCGTATTGAACGAAACTCTCTCTATCTGTTGGATAGTTTTACTTTTTGTGTGTTGGCAACAATATAGAAAGCGAATGAAAATCAAAAATTTAACCAGATCAAAATTATATAAAAGAGAAACAATAAACAATACGTAGTTTTATTCTTTTTAATGTATATAAACACGACATTGAAACTTTTTTTTTATTTATCACCAGTAACTCCGGGACCGAAAGTCGGATGCAAATAAAATTTAATAGTGGCATTTTCAACCGAGTGTCATGTATTATTCGAATCAGTTCGCCTGTTTCGCTAAATGACCATATGTGTGTGTGTGTGTGTGTGTGTGTGTGTGTGTGTGTAACAGAAATATGCACTTAATTTTATCAGAGATGGCTGAGCCATTTTCAGCAAACTTAGGCTCAAAAAAGGTCCTATTGTCTCCTAGTTTTTTGAATCTGTCTTGCGGTTCCAAAATCCCAGAATGATGATTGAAGAAACTGCAAATTTGAGAATTTGCTTTAACAATAGGTATAAGTTGCAAAGATGAGCTAATTTCGCAAAAAAAACTAGTTAATAGATTTCAATAGTTTATATGATCTCACGTCGAATATACTGGTATCCGGATTCCGGTTCCGGAGGTACCGAAAGGTACTTACATTACACCAACTTAAGTTTGGGTCTTCTACATTGATGCACAAAAACGTTGAAAGTTTTTCAAGTTTTTTGAGCCCAAAATTCAAAAATTATTCAAAATACAAATTTCTAACAATCATTATGAACTAATATTAGATCAATTGATATGAAAATTTAATAGTTATTTAACATAAAAGCTACACTAATTTAAATTGACTATTGAAAAAAAACTTATTTTATGGCAATAGAAGTCATTTTTAAAATTTTGACCACCATCATAAACAAGTGGGACCAACATTGCGGTTGGACTACGGTTCAAGTTCAGCCAGCAGCAAACAGAAATGGTGTAACAATAAACCATTTAGCATCAGGAATAGACTTCTCGCCCTTCTCGCTGAATGATTCTGCATCCAATTCGTCTACCTGTGCGTTTGCTGTGCCACTAACATTTCAATGAAGTATATTTTTTTTACTCTGTTCGTACCAATGGCAGAACTAGAAGTCAACTGGTAGGGAGGTTATTTGCACTGCGCACATAAAGGATATTGTGAGCCATTTGAAAAGCAATAAAATCAACTACCATACCAGGAGCGAAATTACTGCCAAGTTGCTTGCCCAACCATATGGTTCGCATTTTACTGGGCAATGAAATTGCATAACAACGTTCTGAAGAAAAGAAAAAAAAACAGATTTTCCTTTTTGTTGTTCATCTTTCGTTACGATTCAGATTTGATCAGATAAACAATATTATTAAATCTAACCACATTGTTTAGCAAACCAATCTATGTTATTTGATCGATACACACATCATTAAAGAGAAATCACAGTGTATCATCGAAGCAAATTTCATAGCATTACCCATAAGTCCGTTGGAACAGTCCGAAAATTAGTTTACATGTTCCTGGGCACACGTGTGCTCTGATAATTATAAATATGAGGTTGAGAAATTATCAGGTCAAACCTAATAGGAGTTACATTCTCAGCGAAGTCCACAGACACGTTCTTTGCTAGCCTCAGCCTATTTACAGGGAATTATAAAACCTCGTGTCCAGAAATCGGTTCATCCACCAGCGAAACAAATTGGGCTGACCTCTGCAATTGAACTATTTTCGCTGTACAGTAAATCAGTTTTCCCAGCATTTCTCCATAAATTGTAACGATTAATGCTTGGAATATCTCGGCATCGAGCCGCAATTTGTTACCGGTCGCCAGTCTTTTCCAAAGTTTTTTTTTCGAAAATTGCGCTCCAAAAGAAAACATCCGATCATTAAAATCGATTCGTGGATGAGGAAACAAATTACGGAAATCAGTGCCGAACGCACGCAGACTAACTTCCTCCCTCGCCGAACGAGCGTGACGCTCCTCCGCAGTCTAGGCGCGTACAGGCTTTCAACCCTGAGCCCAACTGAGCCGGTCAGCCTGTTGATATTCGAAGTGATACTCGGAAGAGCAGAAAGCACACACTCCACGCTACTCACCTCTTCGGGCCTCGGGAAGAATACCGCACTGTAAGCATTCCGCCAGCACCCGGCGCGTCCGACGGATCAACGAAACGGCCATAGAGAGCTCCTTCTCCAACGTAAAAGGAAAAACAAATAAACTGAAAATTAGCTCTTCGAGTGCAGTCTTCACAAAATTGTACCACACACGTATCGATACCTGCACTGCACTCGTGTAAGGCGGCACGATTTTTTGTTTTCCTGTGAAGAATAGCAACAGGGACAAATGTCGGTTGACGGACCGACTGCTTAGCCTCAAGTGCTCGTTGGGGGCAAAGACAGTTGCCAGCAGCCACCAGACTACCATCGGCCTTGTGCACGAAGCAAGTCGACGCATTCAATATAAATAGTGCTGTTTAATGGCATCGATGTGCATAATAAATATCAATTGCATAGCATTATTGCTGTGTCGGTGGGAATAAATGATGGAGAAAGTGGTACGCGGGAAGGTTTAAATTAGGCGAGAAGCCGCACGTGGATCGTTAAAAACGCATTTCGAATATTAGTTTGATCTATTGGTAACACCATTACCTGGAAAGATACGATACCCTCCACATTTACAATAGGCTATCAAGAATGAATCAGGAATTCTATAATACCGGAAAAATAACCTTTACTGACTATCACTGTTATGACCATAAACGTATTAAATGAAAATAATAGATATGAACAGAAAAGACTGACTTGTCATTAAATATGTGGACAGTAGAAACAAGGACCTTAGTAACTTTGAGAGTATTTCTTCGATTACTTTTTCTTCGCATTTTCTCATCGACACTTTGCATAATAAGTTCACCTAACCAGCACTAAAGCGTCACGCGAAGCGTCTGGACGCACGTGTGAGCTAGTTACATTTGATCAAAGCAAACCTGTAAGAGTGAATGCGATGCGAAAACAGTGCATCGCATTGAATAGCTATGCGTAATTACCAAATTTTCCCCAGAAAAAAAGTTTCTTTGTTTATCAAACTGGGAAGACAACATATCTCGATATCCTGGATTGCTCGCCGCTTCGTTGAAATCGCTACTTTGCAGTTACCCAGCACTTTTCGATCGGTCAAAATTCCGGCAATTCGAAGAATTCATTAGCTTTTGGCCACGTACCACTTCAGAACCACTCTGGAGCGGAGCCGATAATTGTCTCATATTTACAACAAAAAGAATCCATTCCAACCAACAGCCTAATCTTCGTTTGTTTACTGTATCATTCGTAAATCATCGCGTTCAAAACAAACGAAGATGGACGAAGCCTTTTCGTCTTTCAATTCAACAAATAATCGAGTATTAACGCCTATGTCACTCGCTTCCCTACGACAAGACGAAACTAAAATATCATCTGTAGATAAATTCAATCAAATTTCAATGCTCATTCTTTCTTCATTTAAATCAAAATCTCTTAAGTTTGACTAGAACGAGTGTCTAAAATATGATAAATCGAAGTTAGTACACTTCAGATTCTCTTCACTACTATTTGGAAACCAAAAATATTTCTATATAAAGTAAAATGCAGGTTTGTATCACGACGTAAAATACACTGGTGGCGTGATAAGACAGTTTTGGTTGTGTTGGTAATTTTCTCACGAAATTAAGTATGGCGCGCCGGGATTCAAGCATGTAAACATAAACAAACGACCATTTCAGATCGGGATTTCACTTCTAAGGCTGTGAACCATTTCACGGTTAATTTTAACTTTTGGTTAAAATCTGACACTTGAGTGGTTATTTGGTGTCGAGTAGTTAAATTTGACTAGAACTGTGGCCCATTTCAAAATTTGACGGACGGAAAGTTATTTGGGTTTATTTTCCACTGGAAATAATTTCAACTAAAGAATTAGTATTAGAATTTTCATTGCGAGATTTTTTTCAGTGTTGAAAAATAACTATCGATCTATCAAAAATAACCATGCTCTCGAGCAGGGTTATTTTTGACAACATTAAATTAACCACTCGAGTGTCAGATTTTAACCAAAAGTTAAAATTAATCGCGAAATGGTTCACAGCCTAAGTTATTCCAGTTGTCGCGCAGCCTGGCGAATCTTTGGCACTAATTGAAAATCTGGACATTTTTTCTTCAAGGGTTGCAAGGTAACGTCGAAATATAGAAAATTTTACACACATCCGATTCTGTTCATTTCGTTGGAGGAAGGATTTGGCGGATCGCACTGTGGTGTCTATTACAGTTATTACGGATAATGGAGTGATTGTGCTGTGGGTGGCATTTCAAATGCAGGTGATGAAAACGATTGAAACATACCGGAACAAAACACCGCATTTCACTGTCAATATTTTCGCAAACAGAATCAACTCTAAATATTTTCATAAAAGCAACTCCCGGAACGTCATTTGTTTATGTTTTTCTTCTTCACGTATCTCTGTTATTCCAAAATAAAATGACAACCTCACTAACACATAGAAAAACGTGATCACGAGGTATTTTACAACGTGGGTTTGTATGTTTGCAACGGCATAACTCCGGAATCACACAAGGGATAGCCAACAAACTCGACACTTTAGACAGTTTTAGAGGGAAGAGAGCGTAGCAAGTGTCATTCAAAGGTTACATTATAAAAATTTATAATTTGACGAGAATCGATACTTTTTGAAGACCATATATACTTTTTGTAAAACTCTAATAAGGCTAATTTCAAGGGAAAAAATTTACTTTTTTACCCCCAAATTTATGCTAGGTGCATAAACCCATTTTCAAATTGGTTTTACGTTTCGTCTTCGACTCATCAGTATGTAGCAGTTTATACCTTTGAAAAAGGGAGTTTAATGTGAAGTTTGTAGATTTTTTCCAAAAACACGATACTTCTTGCTGTGTGCAGATATTATTTTCATTTCAGATAACCATAAGGGTATTCTAGGGGAGGAGAAAGATTGAATGAAGTACGGGTGTCAACGAAGGGAGACGGGAAGTAGTGCAAAGGAAAAATTGTTTATATGATCGAACATAACCCCGAAACAACTCAATAGATTACCACCTAACCTGGAACAAGTAATCCTTACTGCTCATAGATTGCTATAAGGTATATTTTAAGGTGGAGAGGGGAGGGAGGAATTTGAGAAAATATGTATCGAATGTTGTGAAATTGACATTTTTTGAAAGGCACAGATATTTATTAAAACTAAGACATTATCGCAAGGATATTTATTCAGGTGAAAAGACAGCATATCTCTAACGAAGAAGATCTTAGTCCAATTGTTTGTATGTAGCGACATAATTCCATAACAACTCAGTAAATTATATGAACAAATTTATTACTCTTGAGATCTAAAATCATATCCTAGTGCTTGATTGGCTATCGGGTGTTGGCGAGAACTTGAAATTCCGCAAATACTCATAAATTGTTCTTTATTTTATGTATACCCTTCATTTTTAAAAGAACACAAACCGTATCAACGCCGAATGTTGACTTCAATAGCAAGTTTAAATTGAAAATATTACGAAAAAAATTTAAATGCAAATAGTTACAAGATCCTTGGTAAATGTATTTCCTTTTATATATATATATCAGGCGCGTATACAGGGGGGGGGTTTTAGGGGTTCAAACCCCCCCCCCCGAAACAAAAAATTATAACCCATGGGAAACATTGTGATATAAATTGTACATGTGTTGATTTATCACCATGTTCTAAAACCCCCCCCCCCGAAAATTTTCTCTGGCTACGCGCCTGATATATATATATATATATATATATATATATATATATATATATATATATATATATATATATATATATATATATATATATATATATATATATATATATATATATATATATATATATATATATATATATATATATATATATATATATATTTCATCAAATCAAACTAGTCGCAATTGAAAGGTCTCACCGTCACCCAGAACGCTATTGAATGGTTTTGAGATCGGATGTCTACTTTTTGAGTTATACGAATTTTCATGTAAATTTTTTTTTTGTCTTCGACAGTATCTGTCACATTTGACATTGAAAACAAAATATGTTTCCAGACTTAGATTCCGCACAGTAGTACCTATCCAACAAGCCATAGATTGTTAAAATCCGTCCATTTTCAACAGAGATATCGACAATTTTGTGTAAGCGACTTTTTCCCCTATTCCTGCAGTTTTATTTTCGGAGATGACTCAACCATTTTCTAAAAACTCAGATTCATATGAAAAATCGAATGCTCCCAAGCAAGGTTCATGAAACTACAGGATGATATGTGAAACGAACTTAAAATCGTGTAACTCATTTCTCTCGTAGATGGCTGAACCGATTTAAGATTCAAATGAAATCTAAAAAGCAAACCGATATAGAAGATAACAATCCCAAAAAGCTTTAAAGTTGGATTCAAAACTATTGCAATTTATTCGTCATATTAAATTATGGCCATACGAATCGGTTTGGATTATGCTGGTTCCTGAATACCGGCTCTGGAAGTACCGTAAATAATTACGAAAAACACTAAAGTGGAATTCACTTCGACATCTCATGGAATGTTCATTCGATTGTCACACGTTTAGATTCAAATTCAATCCGATTTGCAAGTTTCGACACTACTGGGTAATGAGTGATTGAAATCTCAAATTGACGCTTAAAACGACGGTCATTAAAATAATATCATGAGAACTAAAAGACCGAAGAATATTCATACAAAAAACACATGCGGATTGATAAAAAAAGATATCATCTCGCTGCTAGGTGGATTAAGCTATACAATGTATATTTCACTTAGTTAGTTATACAATGTATATTTCACTTTTTCAAGATTTCCTGTTGGTTTCCTACGACCTTTCTTCGACCCCATTTGTGTTGAAGTAGCAGTTTCCGAGCTACGACGATTGGAATAAAAAGCATGCAAAATTATTCGCCGTAATATTTTGATGGATATGCCTCTGATACCAATTCCTCAACACGACCGATCAAACTCCTAAGCTACCATGCTGTTGGAGATGCTCTTGAATTAAAATATTAACGTTACGGCATAACAGTTAACCGTTGCCATGAAAAGACTAAAATGGAATACTTTGAATCGTATGGTTAAAGAAAATACAAGAATTCAATTCAAACCTTCAAAGTAAAACAAAGAATACTTATACAAAAAATATTGAAGCTCTACCAATGCTAAGCACAGTAATATTTGTGCTTAGCATTGGTAGAGCTTATCGTATATAATCTAGATCTTTATACATTCATAAATAATATTTATAATCTAGAGGATTTTATTTTTAAAAAATCATTCTAACTGTAAAGATAGATTCTGAAAAGTCATCTAACACCTTTTCTACTCAACTTCAAACTGTTCAATGAGTTCAACTGTTCAACAATAATTAAGGCTCGTAGTCATTTTGGGATAAGGCTAGGTAAACGGTTTGAGCAAAGAGCACATGACTATATATAGGATAACGGTACCCCCATTCACCTTTGCTCCAGTAGTCATCTCATAACAGCAGGAATGTACAATTTTCAAACAAATTTTTCTGCTGTATTGCTTCTTAGAACCGAAGCAAAGATATTGTATCCTATTTCATCATAATTCGTTGATTGAAAGTCTACTAATGAAATTACTATTGTTGCAATAGTCCTATCATCGTTCGACATTTCGGTGCAAAGAAGCATTAACTTTACGTCTGCTCAACGGTTTACGTGGAACCGCTGGGTGACATTAGCAGTTCAACATGAACTACTAATGCATTGATGAGTAAAAACCGAAGCGTAACAATGATAAACATAATTAACGTTTATTAGGAGCATCCGATTGCAGAAAAACGTGACAGATGATATCAATATTATGATCGTACTTTTAATTATTATTATTAAAAATGAAGATGCTGTTTAGGATTGCCTATATTTCTTAAATGTAATAAATTATCATCGTTGCTTGGTTTTATACAACTTCCACGTCATAAAATCTGTTCTATAGAATGATAGGAACTAACCCCCAGAACATCACGATCAAGCTATACATCTCTTGTTTTTTTTTCTTTACAATGTAGAACAGCAGTAAGCGTTATATCACTGCCCATTCTAATCACGTCGTTCATTCACTACATCCTTCGGATGGTGTTTATTAGCACACCAAAAGTACAATACCCGCGATCAATCAGCCAGACAAACGGATTTAATTGAGTTGTAAAAACAGCATCCACTTCATTATCTGCAATTTTCTCGAACAAAATCTTCCTTCTAGATGATAGTAATGGGTGAAATTTTACAGGTTTATAGATAAACGTGCGATCACAATCGCGCCACCACCAACACACAAACGAAACAACGGATTTCATTGAGTTAGACGCCCGCAGTCCGTACGGTTCCATTGCCCCTAGGCCATGCAATGCCAAAACGTTAAAGGAAAAACAATAAAAAAATAGACGGTTTGTTTTTTCGATGAGAAATTTAGGGAAATCCGCCCTTTCCCATTGGAGAGATTGACCTCCGACTAAAAATGTTCAGTACAACGAACTCCAATTAGATGAAAGTAAAACCGGGAACCTGAATTTTAACCTACGTTTTACAACACGAATAAACGTGCGTTGCATCACCACGCTTATGTACGGATCCAGCTTCGTTCTTAAAAAGTCAATAAACGTCGACCGCCAAAAAGCAATAAAACCACCGATATTCGGTCTGGCTCACTCGGAGTCAGCGATCCAACGCCAAGGTGAATAAAACAGTAAAAATAAAAGGCAACAACAGATATTACCTTAATTAGTTGTCCGTTGTTTAGCTCCTCTTCGGATCGATCAATTCTACATAAAACACTATATCGATTCACAGGAAACCGTTCTTTACGTAGGATCTATGCTGTGCGAAGATGCTGAGTTTTTCTTCTTTTGTGCTTCTCACCTCTGGGAAATTTCAATGACTCCGTAGGTGACGAAAGTCCACTATACAAGCACGTTTCGACCGAATCAAATTCACACTCGATTTACGCAAACTCCACTTCTAGGTCAATTTCATTATTCTCCAGAATAACGTTGTCGATCACACGCAGAGAAGCACTAGTTCAGCCAACGGTTCAACTATGTTTACAATTGCCTTACGATTTCCTCTTCTTTCGGTTTGGTCCAACAGAGCTGTGCTTGAAGTTTTCTGCGGGTTTCACTTTCTTAGCTCCAACCTGTCAATGAGTCATTCAGTTATCGTTCACTTCAGCACACATCAAATCCGGAAGACTGGCTGCAGCGAGAAGGACATAAAAATCTACATATATCGGCTAATCCCGAACCACTCAACGAAATTTGCAAGCTCTGGAAAGAAAAACAATAGTAAGAATGAGTACTAGAACTAGGAATTTTTTAAGATTTAAAAGTTCAATATGTTCCGTTAAATTATCGATAAGTGGAATCATATTTCTTTTAGTTTAATCTATTAACAAACTGAACGCAGAATATCGACATTCTTCAGGTGTGGGATACTGAGAAGTCCGTTAGATTGTGCATACAAAAAACAACATAAGCGACACATGCCAACACTACATCGAAACTGGACGTTGCTATTGACTTAGCAGTCGACACGCTTCAAAGAACCGACATTGAGCGGGATGACAAAATGATCGGTTCGTTTAGGTTTATGTCAACTGTTCTAGTGACAAAACAAAATCAGCTGCCCTTGGGAATTGTGTACATTTTTTAAATGTTTGATTAACAGTAAACCATCAATTCGACCGTCCCACGACAAAAGGGCCTAACTGCAAATGACAGTTTTTCTTTGTTTACTTTTTCTTTCACGATTTACCGAACTGATTTTATATTTGACGCTTTACTCTTCGCAAAACTTTCAAAGTAAAACTACAATCTTTTGATTTATATTGGAAACTTTAGAGAATTTGCAATAATGGCTCCGTAATAATCAAAAGAAAAAGTAAACAAAGAGAGGCTCTCATTTGCAGTTAGGCCTTTTTGTCGTGGGACTATCGAATTCTTGAGATGTTCTGTACTTGTTTTTCATTGGAAGAGCTCTGCCTACATTTCTATTGTTGTACAGCTCCACTGCTAACATAAAACCGAAAAATCTGTTACTGACATCTGATCTGTGTTTGTAATTGTCGATTCCAAATATCATGTTTTTTTTTTGTTTATTTCCGCCACCCCAATAGTACTTTGGCCACAGTAAATATGGATCAACAATATTTTCGGCCACTTTTTGGAATACTCTTTGTACTTAAAATAAGCTAAATAAGTTACCTTGAAATTAACCTATAGCTAGATTGTAAAGCTCTTCTAGCTATCAACATAACAATGTCATCTCTAATTCAAATTTAAAATTAGTTTGCTCAAAGCGCAATTTTGTAATCTGTCTACTCAAATACAAACAGTTATTGCTATATGATATTGCAACGTACGACGTGGAGTAGAAACAGCTGGACTCCGACGTTTAAAACGTCTTTTTTCCTGTTCTATGTAGCGTTTCTGGTGATGTTAAAAATTGAAATTTATTTCATGTGGCAAAACATCCACAGGTGGAATCCATTAGCCACACAAGTAAACATAACTGTTATATTACTTTTTGCAGGACCTGGTCGAGAACTTACTACCTTGATCAAAAAGTTCCCAGAATCACCACCGTATGGTGCTCTCAGTCACCCGGTTAGATTTTTTTCAAGTTGCCACATCTGTTATTGATATTCTATCAAATTATCAGCATGATACCTGGCCATTTGTAAAAGTTACGCTGAATTGAGTACATCTGCGATTGTACGTGTCCTCGAATTTGCGCAATTTTCAAAATGGAATTGAATTTGCAACAACGAGTTTGCATTAAATTTTGCGTTAAAAAACGGTTTCAATGGTGCGACGACATTGCAAATATTAGAAGAGTGTTTCGGCAATGATACTCTGAAGAAAACTGTCGTTTTTCAGTGACATGAACCTTTCAGAAGTGGCCGTGAGTCTTTGAATGATGATGAGAGGATTCCTTCCACAAGTCCAGACCGTCAACAAGGAGTATGGTTTTAGCGTTATGAGTCGTGAAGCAGTTAGCCGAAAAATACCAGATTTTTGGGAAAACAACTCGTGCACCGTTGCACAATGCCATCGTTATCCGAAACAAAAAACAAAACGAAACTATTCAGCGCCCACCGAAATCACCTGATTTAGCTCCCTGCGACTTTTTCCTATTCGGTCGACTCAAGAAACCGTTCCGTGGAACGCGTTTCAGTACCCGATATGAGATTATGGAAAACTGAATATAAAAAATGTTTTGAGGATTGGATTAAGCGCTGGCATAAGTGTGTTGCAGTCGATGGGGAGTACTGAATGTCGATTTTGATGAATGATCTTGTATTTTGAATTCTCTGAATAAATACCAGGAACTTTTTGATCAAGGTAGTATATACATTTATTTATTTTCACGTCTAGAAATCACTTTATCGATAGCTGGGTCAAGATAGAAGAAAGACTCATTCAGTACACCGTCGGCGCTCGCAAGTACTTCAGAGAGCCCTTTTTCTTCAAAATTCGCTTACACTTTCTTGCACCAACTCCGAATATCGAGCTCTGTAACATTGTTGTTGACAATCAGTCACCTTACGCAATATCAAAATTCTTATGGCGAAAATGCAACTTTTCTAAAAATATGGAAGGTACTTTGGACATGGCGTAATTTTTAATTATGAAAGATTGTTTTGTTTTCATTTTCATAATAGCTTTCAAATAGCTCATAATTATTGGCCTACGGTGCGAACAGAGTGGAACCCATATTACTGGTTTGTAGATCTGATTTATTCGTAAATGGGTATGAAACTAAGAAGCCCAACTATACTTTTAGACAAGTAGGATTTCAAGTACGTTTTTGCTAACGCATTGGCATGAGTCCATGTTATTCGAAAGGTTCAAATCAGGTACAGTCTTCCCAAATAAGCACCGAATACCACACTCGAGATAGTTCTTCACTTTTACCACACTCTTAATTGTTGTTCTAACCCGAACTCATACATTTGTAAAGGGTGTTTTTTCAAGAGCCTGCTGATTTCAAATTTAAACAAAACACTTGCCAAATTATGAAATGGCCAAAAAATTTTTATTTGGTCGATAATTTTTTGGCTTTTAAAATTTAAATATGATTTCGGGCACTGACCGCCAAGACTATTTTTTAAAAAGGTCATTCAGGAAGTCCAATTTTCGGCCACTTTTTCAAGCATTTGCGTATTTCCGCAATGACGTGTTGAACATTGGTTTCCAATCGTTACTGGATTATCCACATAAACCAATGACTTCACGTATCCCCACAAAAAATAATCGAGTGGCTTCAAATCACACGAGCGCGGAGGCCACTTCACCGGTCCATTACTCGAAATGATGTTGTCGTTGAAATGTTCTTTCAATAAGTCGATTGTTTTGGCCGCAGTGTGACAAGTGCACCAGTCTGTTGAAACCACATTTCGTCCACATCCATATTTCGAAAATTTGGCAACTGTATCTCTGAACTCTGAAACTTCGCCAAGATTGAGTTAAGTCCCTAAGGCTTCTTTTTTCAACTAAAAAAAGAAAACAAATTAGGCCCAAGGTTGATTTTCTTTAAACTTTTTTCATCAAATTTACTTTGAAGGTTGTTTTATGGAATCACTTATTTGAAAGCTAAGGAAAAGACGCACATTTCATGTCTTGGACGAATTTTTGTATCTTTATTAGATTTTACAATACAGGCTGTTGAAAAAAGGCTCTTTTTTGTAAACGCGAAACTTCAAAAAATCATATCTCGTAAATTCCAAGTACCATATCGAAATAAAAAAATACGTGTCGAATATTTTCGCGTTCTTTACCGAAACAAGATAGTTAGATGAAAAAAATAATTTTGGGTGGCTGATTTTGCGTGGAATGCCCCATATGTATGTATGAGTTATGGAATGAACAATAAACCACATTCTTTTAATTTTCTTTTAATTCAAATCATCATTTTCGTTTTTACTCAATGCGAATTTACAATTTCGGTGTGTGAATTCTGTGAATTTACATCTAGTGTTATGCATATGATTGAAGCAGATAATTAAACATAAAGTTGCTTTGCAATTCTGTACGTTTCAATATAATTTAATCGCAAAACTAAGCGTTAATTGAAAGATACAGCTCTGTTCATTAAAATCTCAATGCAATCCAATTTAGTTTTGCATCGATGATGGTTTTCAATTAAACTTTCGATTCAACCCATGACTATTCCATGTTACCATTGATTTACATGTCGTGTAAATTTCATTATTTCTTTCTGTGAAGGGCTATAAACCTTGTTTCTTGCCAAATAAAAAAAACAAACGGTAACACTGAAATTCACGGCTTTGCTCCGATCATCTTAATCTCATCCTTCACTTTGATTATTATTTGATTTGTTTTATCTTTCCTCTATCACTGTTTCGCCAGAACCTAAGACGGCCCCGGTGTATAGAAAAGTACTACAAAAATAAATTTCCCCGCTTTTCCCCATGTACGGGGCAAAGCGGGGTACTTTTTAAAATCTCACGATAATATCATTTACATTAACAAATCTTTATGAATATTTGGAAAACTGATATTCCGTCAATAATTGAAGGTTAGAAAATTATTCTTGCCATTTTTTACAAAAATTGTTCAAAGTTACAAAGTTAATTTTTTGCATACCATTCTGTAGAAATATAAACAATTTAAAAAAACGACTACAATGAATATAAAGTAAATTGAAGTAAAGTTCGAGGGTGTTTCAAAACGAAATTCCAAATTTTGTCCAAAAGAGATATCAAGAAAATCCAGCTTTGTCCCCCTTTTTCCTGTCGGAAACATGACTTTGTTTCTTTGTTTGTTTGAAGCATGAACTGCTTTATGAGCACTGATAAAAAAAAAGTTACAACATAGCAACCGACTCTTTGACGTTTTGTGCGCGTAAAATGCTTATTTAGACGACAACTGCAACGACATTTTAGACTTATTTAGACGACAACTGGAAATAGCAGAAAGATCCCACAAAAAGATATTGTTAGTTAAAAAACTTTTGTTAAGAAAAGACCTAAATATCAAAAAAAAAAAAAGAGGGGCGTTTTAGTTGGGAGAGGCGCTTCTGACTCTAACTAATGTACGTACTTTGTTCGTTCGGGTACGGTGTTCGAAATGTACCGTACCCTTGAACCTAGTCTAGCAGTAAGTTTGAGGTTTTATATGAAATTCAGAGAAAAATAGAGTATCATATTGTTTTAGTATGATACTTCACAACATATAACATAACAACATCATAGTTGCCAAAATAATGATGATTCATTCATCATTCATCATTATAGATTTCAAACCGTTTTTGCTATAAACAAGTCATATCATTCAGTTCGCTTTCACATCTCATCCAAGTCAGTCGATAAAACAAAACCGCTTACGTTCGGGACGAAAGAAACCAAATACAGTATTGTGTAGTGATCAATAGAACGACTTCGAAAATGAGTGAACCAAACGAACAAAAGCTACCGTCGACACGAAAGAATACAATTGTTGTTGACTTCAGGCAGTGCTTAAGGAGCAAATGCATCTTGACATTAAACGTGTGCATTTACTTCAATGCAATAAGACAAAGAATGTTGTTTACATCCAGTTTTATAAAGAGTTGGATGCAATTCAATTCGCAAAAGAAAATAATAATGTGCACTATGTGGCGCACGAAAACATTAAGTACAACATTCCAGTATATATGGAAAATAGTGCTATAGAAAGTCGTGTGCATGATCTTCCCTCAAGCGTCATCGATCCTTATATTCGTAAAACTATGTTTTACGAAGTATCCCCTTCAACGAAACCATCCAACGTATCCCCTATAGAACAAAGTACACCAGCTGCAGTTAACAGCTTACCATCCAACCAACCAGCAACTGCAAACAATGTACAACAAGGCGCATCTACTGCAACTAGCAACGAAATCAACAATACCACCGATGCGGCAATGGATGACGAGACGAACCACGAACAAACTGCCCCTCAATCCTCGCTGGAGGGAAATGGAAGCTCCTTTCCCCCTAGAAAAAAGGTGACAACGAGATCCAATACAAACAAAATTAGCTAAAAACTCAGTTCAATCGGCCACGTAAAGCTTGTACGCAAATAGGCCTGAATAAAAATATCTATTATAAAAAAGTCATATCAATATGATAAATTCTTGTTATTAACTGTATTTATAATATTGTATTATTATTGAAACATAGTTTTACAAGATATCGAGAGAGAGACCATCAGGGTACCCAAAAGAAATGGGCAGAACGAGTGGAAATGCTAACTTGTTACTATTAACAATACGTGGATAAAAGGTTCTTCACCCCACCTATTGGGACTAATTTCCATTGCGATGGCGTTTACTGCGACTTATTCATATGATGTAGATATTGAAAGGAGATTCTTCAACACTCCCGTGGAACGTTTGGCAGAACTGCTTATTATTAAAAGTGATGTACCCTGGATCCACCTATTTGGCTTCTTTTTGCCCCTTCGTAAAGTGTCTATCTGACTATGTTCAGTGGGTAATGATTATTCAACTCGTGATGTGAAAGTTTTTTTTTAATTGCCCACCACACTCCCCCACACCAAAAAGCACAACAAGGAGCCCCCTGGTAATAGATCTCAGTTCATTAACACTGGTAATTTTAATACTAACAAAAAAACCTGTTTTAATCCACCTAGTGGTGTAATGATGCCTTTCTCATATCAATCATACTATCCATATATAATACTGTGGTATTCTTCAAAATAATTTTCTGCGATTCTTAAAAGAATAACCGAAATCGGTTTGTTTGACCGTCTACTGATAAAAACTATCAATTGGAAAAGATTTGAGGTCGATTTAGAAATGAATCCGCATCCGGATCCGCATGAAATTCAGGAATTACGTATGGGACCACAGGACCTTTCATTTGAATCTAAGTTTGTGAAAATCGGTCGCGCCATCTATGAGAAAAGTTAGAACACATATTTTCTTTTTTTTTGCACATACCTCATAACTCCCGAACCGGAAGTCGGATCCAAAAAATATTCAGGAATTTTTTACAGGACCTTTCATTTGAATCTAAGTTTGAGAAAATCGGTTCAGCCATCTCTGAGAAACGTTAGTGCACTTATTTTCACAATTTCTTGCACATTTTACCCCATAATTCCGGAACCGAAAGTCGGATCCAAATAATATTCAGGAATTTTGTATTAGACCACAAGACCTTTCATTTGAATCTAAGTTGGTGAAAATCGGTTTAGCCATCTCCGAGTAAAGAAGTGAGTGCAAAGACATACACAAACACACACACACACACACAGAGAGAGAGAGAGAGAGAGAGAGAAATATTCTGGTCTAATTTAAATTATTGTGCTAACAAAGAAATAATAAATGACCAATATTATTCCGAGAATCAAAATTTCAATGCATAATAATTCATCTGAGTAAATTCTGATTCGTTTTCCCACGATACATTGTTTCAGAGTATCTCCAAATGAAGTTTTTTCTCTAACGCAACTACTCAATTTAAGTATTTACTCTGCAAACCCAATTGTATGCCATTAATACTGTAATACTGTAATAATTGCACTAAATTATTCGTAAATATCGAACGGTATATCAGACCGACCAGGAAAAATGCTTGTTTTTAACTTGTCCATACTATTTTAAATCATCTCCAAATACATGTTCATAATCCATCACCATTTTGTCATGACTCATTAACGAGTGTACTGTTGGTAAATACGTTCGAAAATAGTCAAAGCAAGCCAAAATTTTCAATCGAAAACTGTACCGAAGTCTACGTCACGAAGCACTTATTAATGGTGGCATACTTTGTAAGTTTATGTGAAAATCAGCTTGATTCCAAATTATTGAGTGGCTCACATAAGCGACGCACCGCCATTCTATCAGTAATGCAGCGCTACGGAGCCTGTCATTAATTTGAATTTTTATAACCTACATTTTCGAAACACCTCGTGCCGCGTCAGTCGGCAAAAATCGGGCCATATTCCCGGTAATGCTTTCGGGATGCAAAAAAAAGTTTATCGTGTTCCCCGACCGTCTCGCGAAACTGCCTGAATCTGAGTGCGCTGCACTCAACTGTTACGAAACGTTGGCCATTGCGAAATTGACCAGTAAGCCAAAGACTGGCTGCTGGTAGGTACATCACATGGTTCGCAAAACACCAGAACAATTTAATAGGTGCGAGGAAAATTGAACACTGTGAGCCGATAATTGAGCAATTTCCCAAATTTTGGCGGCTTCTATTGTTATCGACTGCCGGATCGAAAATCCATTTCGTAACTTTTTTTTTCACCTCCACGCACTCAGCAATCTGGGCTTTCTGGCTACTGCGCCGGGTTTGATAACGAAGAAATGCCTAAGTGTAATAAATGAATCACAAATGGGCGAAAGAATACTGCTGCACAACAGATATGCCTACACGAAAAAATACAAATTCAATCCTAAAAAACAGTGTTCGAATGAGCTAAACGAAAAGAGGTTACTCAAATGAATTGGCCAGATGGGGAAAACAAACAATATTTTATGATCGTTAGAAATGATTGCTATGAACCTAGTACTTCTCGCGTTCATTTTCAAAATACTGTGTTAAGAGTATTTACACAATAAAGCCGAAAGAATGCAGGTTATTCATGTCAAACAAAATAAACAGAAATGTGGATACTGGAAAATACGTTGATTTGAACTGCCTTAGAAAATACTCACCCAGCATCCGTTTCATTCATACAAAGGATCACGTCTCTATCCAAATCAATATGATCACTGTGAACACTACACGTGATCGCGAATTGGAGACTTCCAAAGCTTACGTCGTTTACGAGGAAATTTGCCGGATAGATGAATCAGACGATTGTTTCGTACCCTGGATGTTCCTAACAGTTTAGTGGATATAATTACATTTACAATTACTCCTGATATGATCGTTACCGCCGCAAAAAGACTAAAAAAGTCATACTCTGTGGGACCTGACGGTATTCCAGCAATAGTTTATAGCCGTTGCGTTCACGTCCTGACCGATCCTTTATGTGCAATTTTTACTAAGTTGTTTAGGCATGGTATATTTCCAACAATCTGGAAACAGTCTTTTATGTTTCCAGTTTTTAAAAGTGGCGATCGCCTGAATGTTCGAAGCTATCGTGGTATAACTAGTTTGACAGCAGCGTCGAAACTATTTGAGTTAGTAGTAAGCGCTTCCATATTCGCCCTTATTCTGAATAACGACGTATTGATTTTTCAATCGAATGTGGTTCGATCGAATCATAGCTACCTTTGATTTTGCTAGCGTTATGGGGAATACAAATGAAATACGAGCGAAAAAACGATACGACGTTATTCATAATAAGGGCGATTATCTCAAACGAAGACATACATATCTACCGACCAGCATGGTTTTATGCGTGGACTATCAGTGAATACGACATGTATTACTCGGATCGAAGAAAAGTCACAAGTTGATGCAATCTGCACCGATCTAAAAGTTGAATTTAATCGAATATTTCATGGAATAATAATAGCAAAATTGTTCGAGAACGTTTGTAAAATGGTTGAACTTTTATCTATGCGACAGAGTACTACGTGTGCAGCTTGGCTCTTGTATTTCTTCTCCGTTCACGAATAAATCGGGTGTTCCTCAGGGCAGTAATCTTAGTCCACCACTGTTTAGGCTGTTCTTCAACGATGCTGCTTTACTACTTGGCGTCGGATGCAGATTGGTTTACGCTGATGACTTGAAGCTGTATCTGGCAGTCCATGCTGTTGAAAATTGTGTCCATCTTCAGGAGCTCCTATATATTTTCGTAGGCTGGTGTCGACGGAACTTTTTAATTATCAGTACCGTGAAATGTCAAGTTATAACTTTTCATCGTAAAATAAATCCAATAGTATTCGACTATCAAACTGATGGACAAACGCTTGATAGAGTCGAATTTGTCAATGATCTCGGCGTTTTGTTGGATGCTAAACTCACCTTTAATCTACACCGTTCAACTTTAATTTTCAAAGCAACGCAGCAACTCGGATTTATTGCAAAAATTAGTCGGGTCTTCAAGGATCCGTATTGTCTGAAAGCGTTGTATTGTTCATTGGTGCGTCCACTAGTTGAAAATGCGTGTTTAATTTGGAGTCCTTACCAACTGGTTTGGAATTTACGGATAGAACGTGTACAAAAAAGATTAATTTGATTTGCTTTGCGGGACCTCCCTTGGCGGAACCCACTGGATCTCCCACCGTATCCTGACCATTGTCACCTGATTGGACTGGAAACACTAGAGCGACGTAGAAAGATACAGCAAATGTTACTTGTGGCTAAAGTAATCAACGGCGATATTGACTCTCCAAAGATCTTATCTCTTTTCGACTTCCGTGCTTCTCAGCGACCTCTACGCTAGACTAGTCTATTTCAACACAGGTCCCATCGTACTACATTCGGACACCATGAACTTATAACAGCATGTATCCGAGCATTTTCCAAAGTTGAGCATCTATTCGAATTTGGGTAACCATCGCATTAGTTTGCACAAAAATTATCAAGTGTTCCTTTTTTATAAATTGACCGTTTGTACCTTTTTCCCTTCATTCAGACTATTATTTGTCAGATGAATTGTTTGAACAAATAAACAAACAAACACCCCGAGTTATCATGAGCTATCAAGGAATTAAAGGAACTTTGTTTCTTAGGTCATTAGCGAAAAAAAAACAGAACGGGCCAAACTCTTTTAGGAAATTGAAAAAAGAATATCCAATACAACTAGGTTTATTTATAAGGGAGAGTGTTCGGTTACCGACACCCTTTTCTTTTAAGCTTATATCTTCTGACTAACAGTGCACATTATGCGGACATATATACATCAATGAAAAGCAAAACTTCCTAGCTAACAACTGAACCAAGTTGATTCAATCGTTTGAAGAAAAATTTATTATCAATTTAGTAAAGTGGTAAATTTTGGCCATTTCAAAAAAGGTGTTCAGTTACCGGCACCCTAAAAATTTCACTAAAAATGGGAAAATATAAGTAAAGACTGCAGTTATTCAAAGAAAAAACAATTTATTTTTCTTTTTGGAAACGTTTTGGACAAAAGTCTTCATTTTCTGATGGCGACTTCACCTTGGCTCTCTTGATCGATGATTTGGATGGTGGCGCCTTTGGTGTTGATTTGGCCGGTCTTCTACGCAGCTAGATGTTTGACCAAAACTTTGGCTTGCTTTATCTCGACAGCAGCCTGCATATCACTAAGATTTTTTTACGATTTGTCGAAAAAAATGGAGTGCCGGTAACCGAAATTGGTAGACATTTTGAAAATGACAAAACAAATCTTTGGTTACGATAATTTTGATAGCATCCGGTATTAAATCACGAAATAGATCGATTGCACCTCATAAATTTTCAATCCATTCACCTTTTCGATTGATGCTTTTCAATTTATGATAGTATAAAAAAGTCATAAAAACTTTTGTGTTGATTTTCACGCAATTGAAATTTGACACACATGACATTTGTCGGAATGACGCTATCTGCTTTCTGTCAAAAGTTAAGTTACGGTGGGGTGCCGGCAACCGAACATCTTCCCCTACCGTTGTTAAGCTTCAGTCATAAGCTACAATTCCGAATTTGTGGTTCGAAAATACATGCATTAGTTTCCGTACAAAGTCGCGATGAAGTGACCAATCCAAAATCCAAAATTTCAGAAACTGCAGGGTTAAACCGGACACCGACACTCTGGTGAAACCGGACAATTCTTGGAAATTGGAAAAGCACCCATTAGACCTAGATTTTTACCCAGTTGTGTAATTTCAACCTTCAGCTCCGATTCCCAATTTGTAATTTGAAAAAATATGCCTGAGTTTAGTCACGATGAAATGACCCACCCAAAATCCAATATTTAGGAACCTATGGGCCTAAATCGGACTATAAAGTTTGTTGGGTATACATATACTGATATTTTGCTCAATTTTTCAAACTGAATCGATTGGAATTTCCTAAATTGAGCGAATTTTATAGATTTTTTATATATTTACACACTCGGATTTTATTTGGTTGTTCGTTATTCCTATTGATGAGAACTTCCGGTCTTACGCTTATGCTTACATCTACTCACGTTTCGTTTAAGAGCATAACAATCTGTTTTTCGTGAAAAAAAACTAAATTTCTGCCATAATTGAATTTATTAATCGTGACGGTAAATTTTGAAAATATATTTCTAGCTTCTGGAATCGATAATCGACGATTCTTTCGCATCCCAGTCTTTGCTAATCGTCAGTGATAAGTACAAGATTCAGACTAGAAATTGATTTCGAACAAATCTATTAGATGGATAATGAATATTATCCGGGTCTGACTTCAGATATTACAGGGTAAAATATATAAAAACAAAGTAATAATGTCACTGAATTAAATTAAATGATTCATAATGAAAAGAAGTCATAGTGGCTAAAAGTCGACTTCAAGTCATCGAAACCTAAAGTACCGAAAGTAGTGTCAAAAACTCCAAAACATCATTATCTCAGAGATGGCAAAATTGATATTCACACACTTAGAATCCAACAGAAGGTCATGTGGTTCCATTGATTGCTTTCAATTTTTTCTGGAACCAACTTCCGGAAATACAAGGTGATGTGTGTTTTAAATCTCAAAACGTCATTTAGAGCTGTGAAACAGAAAAACGTCAAAAGTTTTCAAAATTTGGTTAAAAACAGTTTCAATTAGTAAGTTATGTTAGTTAGTTATGGATCAGGGTAATTTCGCCGAAAGCCGTTTCGCCGAAAGCCATTTCGCCGAAAGCCATTTCGCCGAAAGAATCATCGCGCCGAATCCTGAAATTGTCTTAAAATCGTAATTGGAATTGATTTAAAATAAAGACAAATGGAAGATTATAGCTCTAACGCCCGTTTTGTTGACCTACAATTGTACTTCTTGAATAAAAATTGATTCTTGTACTCTTGAATAAAAAAATGATTCATGAACCTCAGAACGGAGTTCCTAAGAGAACTTGTTGACTATTAGGTACTAAGCATCAAAGCAATTGCTTAGGTGTATCTACCAAGCAAATGAAGGTGGTATTTTCCGTTTTGGAAGTAAAAATGAAAAAATATCTAATGCTTTGTGCTGCCGAGCCATCTTGGCTTCGGTTATGTCCGCACATCTTTTAAAATCCCCATAAAAACCCACATATCTTCAGTTATGCGGGTTTTTATGTGGATTTTTTGTTGTCAGATGTTTTGAAAATTCATGAAATCTCAAGATCTGCTGTATTGAAAAATATTTGTTTTGAGAAAAATCGTCTTTGAGACTGGGGTCTTGAGTCGAATTTACCTCTGCTTCGGTGCAATACAATTATTTTTCTATTTTGAAAATGCTTGCAGTTTGATCTAAATTAGGGCAATCGATCCTGATTTTATCACCTTTTTTTGATGTTAATTTCCGGCATGGTTCAACTTTAAGTCACTGAACACTAGTAAATTCGACATAGAATATCTAACTTTGGTATCTTGTAAGTTATTCACGGTAGCGTATTACTGAGCATTTCGCAACAAAAAAGTTGAGAAATTGTTACCAACATTCATCCTCTAGTGTGAATCATAATGTAACGTTTTTTGCACTAACTTTTCTCAGAGATGGCTGAACCGATTTTCACAAACTGAGATTCAAATGAAATGTCTTGTGATCTTGTGTCTTCAATTGATTCAAATGAAAGTTCTTTAGGTTTCATACAAAATTCCTGAATTTCATTTTGATCTGACTCCCGGTTTCGGAGTTATGGGGTAAAATGTGCATAAAAATGAAATTATGTTTTCTAGCTTTCTCAAGGATGGCGTGACCGATTTTCATAAACTTAAGTTCAATAGGGTAAAGTTTGTTAAAAGTTTTATACCATCACTGAAAAGGGCGAAAAACCGTTAAAAAATTTCTAAATCGACCAAAATTTTCTCCAATTGATAGTTTTTATCAGGAGACGGTCAAACAAACCAATTTCGGTTATTCTTTCAAGAATAGAAAAAAAAATTATTTTAAAGAATACCACATCTATCTATCTATCTATCTATCTATATATATAAAAATGCAGAGATCATTCTTTGTAATCGCATCACGTAAGAACGGATGGACGGATTGAGATGCTTTTTTTTTGTTTGATCAGTTTTTACCCCCACCGGGTTCGTACATCAAAAAAATTAGGAAAACTTACCGAAAAAGTGGAAAAAACCAATAAAGTTATTTTGTATGGACAATGGAATTTTCCACTGAAAAAGTCGCCAATGATTGCTAGATCATCGATAGGTGTTTGAGGCATAACGAGTTGCATAAGTGTTTGGCCGTCGAAGGAAAGAATACTAGATCGTTGAAAAAATTGTTTGGCGCGCAACGAGATATTTAGTGTCGAGATTTCACATGCATACTTGATCGATGTAATTCGTCATTTCGAACCACGTGCTCAAATGGATATCAAAATTATTGCTTACTAATGTCGTTTTCGCTTAAAAAATCTGAAACTGACCCAAGGTAGTTTCATCAAACAAACACTTTTCACGAAACTGTGTTGATTTCGCACTTAGCAACGGGGGTTTGAGTAAAACTGATTTAAAAAACAGGTTCGAAACTGACTCGATTTTCAGTTCAACAACGTTGAAACTAGGTTCGAAACTGACTTCAAACAAACGGTTTGACAGCAGTTAGAGTGGAAGCTGGGTTAGGTTTGCATCAAGCGAAAACGACATGAATGACTTAATGACTGTTCTAGAAAACCGTTGTAGGCAGGAGAAGAAGTTTTGATATCATTTATCAGTTGATGAATTGTGTTCAATGGAGTCAGATGAATAGTATTGGTCATTGCGGGGACAAGATCAACAAATCAGAAATTTTTTTAATGAATCAATGTAAAGATTGCGCTGTAGAAGCGCTAAGGTCAAACTAAGAGATTTTCCTTGCATTTTTCTTTCAAATGATTTAGATTAGACTAAGCGCACACAGTAAGTGGTTATTAGATATCAATATTCAAGATGATTACCATAATGAATGAAGACTGTTATTTCATGTTGCATATTCTGTGAAGAATGTGCAAACTGGTAAGATCAATATCAAATTACAATTTAAGCGTCGTCTCCAAGCAATCAAAATTCCCCAGTACCTGAAAATATCCACTTTATTAGAGCTCTAAAGTACGCATGGTACTTTTTGATAACTTGAACATACAGAACAGATTCTGAGAAAAATTTCTCGCTGCTGTACAGCTGTACACACCGAATTATTTTTACGGATGTCGGTACAGTTTAACTGACTTTCAAACAACTGGACATTCGGTAATCTGTTCAGTAAAAGTTTTATTTGCTGAATGATCGGTACAGTTCCACTGAACTTCGATCTGTCATAATTCTAATGACTTCATCATCATTCAATACCGACGTTCGGTGAAATTTACAAAACAATTCTAAAAATATGTAAACGTCTTGATCCGTAAAGTATTACTGTTTTTTTGGTAAATTGTATTAGAGATCTGGGAAAGGAAGGAGCAATTTAGTTTTCAAAATATATTTCCATCCGATTAATTCATTTATTTTCGTGTGATGAATGAATTCAATTACATTTGCTCTCCAGAAATAATTTATTCAAATAAAATGATCAGATATCTTTCGGATGCAATTCAGTAGAATATGGGATCACCCTTCATATTTTTAGAGTGCTGAAATAAAAAGTTGTAGAAGGCTTTTTGAATATATTCACTAAATGAAAAATTACCGCTAGGAATCAGTATTATCTATTTTTCGCAAGCAATCAATTCGCACCACTTTTTGCCTTTCTCATATAGAAAGGTTATGAAAACCGACTTTTGAACCGAGGCCCGGAGGGCCGAGTGTCATATACCATTCGGCTCAGTTTTTCGAGTACGCAAAATGTCTGTGTGTGTGTGTAACGTTTTTTTGCACTAACTTTTCTCGGAGATGGTTGAACCGATTTTCACAAACTTAGATTCAAATGAAAGGACTTGAGGTCCCATAAAAAAATCCTGAATATTATTTGGATCCGACTTCCGGTTCGGGAGTTATGGGGTAAAATGTTCAAAAATAAGAAAATATATGTTCTAACTTTTCTCATAGATGGCGCGACAGATTTTCACAAACATAGCTTCAAATGAAAGGTCCTAATTCGTACGTAATTCCTGAATTTCATGCGGATCCGACTTCCGGGTCCGGAAATATAGGCTAATGTGGGTTAAAAATAGTATACCATCACTGAAAATGTCCGAAAATTATGTTATTTGACACATCTTTATTTCTGCTGAATGTATAGATATGATTACCGAAATTCTTCATTATTTTTTATTAATTTTCCGAATATTGGTAAAGCTTTCACTGAGTTCATCAAGAGAAATGACATTTCAGAGTTCACAGAACGTGTCAGTAAAAAATAAATAATTGTAACTTTTACATAGGATTTTCCAATATTCAGTAGTTTTTTGACAGATGACCGTAAGTTGAATAAATTTTTCGTAACTTTCAGTAAAAATAATATTTTACAGATCGTTGCCGGAAAAATTATTACCGAACACAAAAATAGAAATTTTTTGTGTATAAGAAACTGCTTCGGTTCTGTCGGGTGAACATTTACGTATGAGTAATTCCTTAAAACGGACTGTTCAGAATAGAAATCTGTGTATTTGTTCAGTTTTAGCTTAACAGAGGTATTACATATTTTCACATTAATCTTTGGTAGTATTTCTTCTTTTTGAGCTAAAGCGAGTGTGTGTCGAATTCCGTTGATTGTAGGTTAAGTAATCAGAAAAATAATGAAGAGAAACGTTGACCACTTAGTCTTTTGACAATTCTTCTGACGAGACGAAGTTCGACGGGTCAGCTAGTTATTATATATGAACGGCTCAAAGAAAAAAATCGGATAAGTGCAAATTAGTATAAAAAACCCGTTTAAGTATTTTTGAATGCAAAAATCGGATAAAAACATTGAGAGCAAAAACCGGACATGGAATTTGCAATGCAAGAATCGTTTAAAAACATATTTTCTGCAAGAACCGAACAAAATAACTTTGAATGCAGAAACCGGACCAAATCTTAATCGATTCTTCGAAAATAAATGTATTAATCCGGTTTTTTCATTCAAAGTTTTTACAAACTGCTGCTGTGGGAACGCAGCTTAGAGCAAGTTGCCCTTAACAAACAAGCAAACCATGCTTCGTCAGCGACAGTCGGTAGCTCTCAATGTTTTTATCCGATTTTTATTCAAAAATACTTAAACGGTTTTCCAAACTAAGTTGCACTTATCCGATTTTTGCTTTCAGCTATTCATGTGATAGAATGATTGATATGAGAAAGGCATCATTACAGTATATATCGTTTTCTGATTTATTCGTTAGTTTTAAATAACTCTACTTAATGAAGTATCCAATAGTTTAAATTACCGAACTGATTACTGTCAGCCTTTTCCAAATTCAGTGAAATTTGTTTAGTGTTCAGGCTATTTTGATAATCATTTGATTTTAAAGATTTTACTAGAAAGAAACAAAAGAAACGTCGAAATCTCTTCCTACCTACTAAATACCCCACGACGAATTCGAATACCAATCATTTCACTCCAATCAATTTTCTGCATTTTGTCAGTAATCAGATTGACGTGAAATAGCAGCAAATTGAGACTATCACAAAGACAGGTCTTGAATCCTCAAAGTTTCTTTAATCCGCGAAAATCGTTCTGCCAATTGAACTACTCTGGATGTGATGGAAAACAGCTTAGAAAGCACCACGATTGAACAGAACTCCGTACATGTTCTATGCTAATTGAACAACTCATTGACCCATTTACTGCTCTATTTCCGATATCGATAAATACAACTGTTGGTAATTTTGAGCAATTAATGGCTAATGTAAGCGAGAGTTTGTATCAAACCGTTTTCAGTGCCAGACTAACCAAACCGTATGATAGCGTTATCGTTTATGACGCTAGACTACACTCGTTCGAGTTTGGATGCAATCAGAGCATCTTTTTCTACTCTGCACCAGTGAAGCGACGCGGTAAAAAAAAGTAAACGATATACATTTGTTTTCTTTTGTGGATGGTTGAAATACATTTCTATTAATGCATTTATTTTGTCATCAGGGACATCGGAAGCACCACTTTACTAATTCAATTGGACTTTCAATCCCCTGAGATATTAATTAAGCAACGGATGGTTTTGATCAACACAAGAGTTTATGGACCGCATAAATCACATGTCAAATCATTGTTTTTGTCCTCTGGTAACAACACAACCATATTGTATTTGAAACAGCGTTTAAAAAACCGTCGTGGACGACATTATGCCGAAAGTGCATAAGAACAAGAAGTTGTAGAAAGATTTATCTCAAATGCAAAATGAAGAGATGAATAAGGAAGTTGATATCGATTAGTCCATGTAATGCTACTTGTAAACGTAAATCATTTTCCAAACTCAGCACGAGTTTCGCACGATCTTTTGTTCGTGGATTAAATTTAGTGGTAATTACCTAAAAGAAGCTCTTGATAGTTGAAAATACTTTACACTAGATTGCTCAAGGAAATCATTTTGACTGCTTTTCGAATCCATTTAGAAAAACAATATGTACACAACGGCACATATGCTTAGATATTTGTGATTTTCTGTAGAACATAACTTGTTATATGACTGTTAATAATATAAAAAATATGGAAAATTTTGTTTATGACATTCTCTATTTCAGTCATTATGATTGCTTTTGGGCTATATAGATATATACTAATTCCGGGCTTTCTAGTGGTAAAGCAAGCTTTTTATGGTAGAGAATAGAAGTAACGTTTTAAAGCCGATTAAATGTCTTTGAACCAAACACATACGTATTTTGGAAGCTTAGCGTCATCAAAAGTAAGATTATAATGTGGTGTTTATAAAAATCAAGCAGCTATAACTTTCGAAAGTAAAAAAATATATACATTAAAATTTGTTTTCATGCTAGGAAAAAATACAATTTTAAGAAAAATAAAAAAAAATCCGTTTAACAGAAAACTTGTGTGCTAAAATCTTTTCTGTTCTATTTTTCCTCATATTACTGTGGGATTCTTCAAAACACTTTTCATGAGAGTCAATATCTACTTGGCCAGCCGCTAACATCACTTTCAGAACCAAACACTTTTGAGACAAATTTAGAATGATTTTTAGGATTTTTGCATCGTCACTCTTAATGAAGTCTCTAAGCCTTTAACATACTCTACCCTATAACTCCGGAACCGGAAACTGGATTTAAATATGCTTTATAATACCGTTTGATATCATAAAACCTTATATTTAAGTTTGTGAAAACCGGTTAAGCCATCTCCGAGAAAAAGAAGTGAGGGGCTGTTTTGAGAGTATCTGACCACTATTTCTGGTATAATCGAAAGCAAATTTTTTTATCTTCAACTAACTGGGCCAGCACAATTCAAGGAATATATATATTTTTTTCAAACATTCCACTTCCTTACTTTTTTTAAATACAATAGCAGAGAAAAGTGAGTGCATACATTTGTTATACATTTGTGATTTCAAATGAACTCAGTCGAATGGTATACGGTACTCGGCTCTCTATGTCTCGGTCAAGTTTCACAGTGATTGCATAGCCTTCCTTCATGAAAAATGCGAAATGCATGAAAAAAATTTACTTCGGAAATATCAATTAAAATATCTGCAAAAATTTGCTCGAAAATGCGTTACTTTTGAAATTCGTCAAAAAATCAATAAAAAACTGTATGATAAAAACATCAGTGTACACTCTAACTTATAAGTACACAAAAAATAACGAAATTTTTATGACACGTAAATCAAGGATCATTAACAGATCGGCTGAAAAGTTCGTATCGTTTCTATGAGAGGGCGCCACTAGAATTAAATCCATACCATTTTCAGTTAGTACCAACCTTCAAAAGATACGTGTATAAATTTGACAGCTGTCTGATTATTAGTTCGTGAGATATTGCATTTTGAGTGAAGCTACTTTTGTTATTGTGAAAAAAATGAAAAAAAGGAATTTCGTGTGGTGATGAAACACAACTTTTTGATGAAAAAAAGGGCCGCCGATACCAAAAATGGCTTGATGAGTGTTATCCAGACTCTGCACCGAACGAAGCAACAATTCGTAAGTGGTTTGCAAAATTTCGTACTTGTCATATGAGCACCGAAGACGATGAACGCAGTGGACGTCCAAAAAGGGCTATTACCGATGAAAACGTGAAAAAAATCCACAAAATGATTTTCAATGACCGTAAAGTGAAGTTGATCGAGATAGCTGACACCCTAAAGATATCGAAGGAACGTGTTGGACATATTATTCACGAATATTTGGATATGAGAAAGCTTTGTGCAAAATGGATGCCGCGTGAGCTCACAATCGATCAAAAACAACAACGAAAAACCATGCTGAAATTGAACGAATTGGGCTTCGAATTGCTCCCTCATCCACCGTATTCTCCAGATTTGGCCCCCAGTGATTTTTTCCTGTTCTCAGACCTCAAGAGAATGCTCGCTGGTAAAAAATTTAGAAGCAATGAAGAGGTAATCGCTGAAACTGAGGCCTATTTTGAGGCAAAGGACAAATCGTACTACAAAAATGGTATTGGAAAGGTGGAAGATCGCTATAATCGCTGCATCGCCTCTGATGGCAATTATGTTGAATAATAAAAACGAATTTTGGCAAAAAAAATGTGTGTTTCTATTTAACGATATGAACTTTTCATACGAACTGTTGCTTACGAAAATACATACAAAACAATTGTAGATGTTAAGCCAAATTGGAACACGATAATTTTTTAATCAATGTAACTTTAATGCTTAGTAAGTCAATGCTAGATTTGTTAAATTCAATTAGATATAAAAAAACATCGAATAAATAACGTTATGTTCCATCTTCTGATCAAAATATATGCACAAAACCAAACATAAATTAACAAAAAATATGCATTCATTTGTTCAAGAAATCAAGTTGCTTCTTATATTCAAAATAATTAAAAAATAAGAAAATGATTTGAAAAGTCGGCAATTTATCATCTATATTTATCAATTGGCCAACAAGTAATATACTATAAACATTTGTTGAGAAGTATCCTAAATTCGACGAAACATTAAGAAATTACAAAAAAAAACATAAATGTTTGTTTCCATAAATTTCAGAATTAGACTTGAAAATTCATAGATTACTTCATCCGTTTTTTTTTTTATGCCTTTCGATGAAAAAGCCTTGGTTACCTACAGCACCATTGCATAGCTGGTGCTACGATCCTATTGACACTAAGAATCTTCCCAGGTCGGGGCTCGAACATACGGTTATTGGTTTGTAGGAACAGGGCCGTATGCTCTGAATCGCCAACCCGGGCTAGCATATTTAATAAACTACATCTAATTTTATAAACAGAAAACAATACAAAAAAAAAAAATTATAAATGACACAAAATAATTATCTTGACGTTGCCAAGAAATCAATAAAAAGTCGTAAGAAAAATATATTGTGTCACTTCGAGTTCCTAATCACTATTAAAAGATTCTACATAACTTCAAGTTTATTAATCATCGGTACAGTTGACACGAAAACAAAAAAACACACAATACCAAGGCTCCGAAATGCTACTCACCAGTTTTTATATCAGCTATAAATCTCAAACAACATGATCGTAGCACCATAAACCTGTAGCTATTTCAACTCTTCACTTCACACATTGCACGAAATGCCGCTTTCCACCTGTCCAAAAAAAAACTTTGCCAGATTGAAATCTGAGTTGTCTAACACTTCGTCACTGAATCACTGTCACACTAATCTTCAATCAAGTATTCAAACAATCAAACGATCTTCTGCTAGATCATTCAAAACAATTTTCCAAAAACACTGATTAATTATTGTCGCCACTGGAAAATTGAAATCTGTTTCAGAAAAATTTTCATCCAATATAAGGTAAATAAATCCCACTTGCAGTCGATAAAAAACGTCTAGTATCCTTGCGAAAGAAATATCACTATTGCACACCGGGTAGCACACCAGTGCTCCATCAGGGAGCCACCGGAAACGGACAGATTCCCTGGATCATTCAGCTGCACTAACACGGTCGAAACGTCAATGCTCGGAACAAACACCCCAAACGCGACTGAACCGGATCGCAGTCGGAAGACTACTGACAGAGAGTCCAAGATGATGGTAACGTTATCGAGGTTCGATGCAAGAAGCAAACAGTCGAACCGAGGCAAAGTAGTAATGCATCATTGCGGGCGGCAACACGCGACGGCAGGAAACGGTGGATTTTGGCGGCGTTAACGGCGGACCCGAGGCGGCCACTAAACGGCAGCGGCTTAACGATTTCAAGGTAAAAGGTAAACCCTAGCCGAGAGCGAATGAGAGAATTAGCTCTGGAACAAGAAAAACTTGAATCAAACCGGAGTATCGACTTGGCAAAGAACAAACGGGTAAAAGATAATAACGATATCCACGTATGAACACATGGCCAAAGAAGAAATGTGAAAAGCTAATAAGCAAATAACGATGCATCTGCGATTTGAGCTGCAAAGAGAAACAAAAGAGAAGAGTCAACAAAAAAGAGAACAACAGAGAGGATTCATTGCTCCCCTCTCCAAAATAAGGCTCTAGACCGGGTGGTAGCCTTTTTTCGCATAACATTTAACCCAATATCCCACAAGCGGCTGCCTCGTCGTGTGTTGAACGCATCAAAGCAAAGAAGCGCTTCTATCAGTCTCTGGTGCGGTGCGTAGAAAAAAAAAGCTTTTTCTCTTCCGCAGTCGCACTCTGTCCGCAACGAAACTGCGGTCGCAAGCAACCAGCAACCGCAACAGAAGCTGCTAATGAGAAGGAAAATTTCTCCCACTTTTCCATTGCCCAAGTCGTAGCATACACATAGCACGAATCATAGCACAGTAAGAATATGTGTGTTCGAAACGGTATCTAATCGATTTTGATCTCGATCTTGATTCGCAAAGAGAAGCCGTGTATCTCGACCAGGCGACTTTGGTGTGTGTTTTGAACGATTTCAACGAAAGGCGTGATGAAAACCCGTGTCCAGTGTTTGGTTTGACATGAATTTGAAAAATTGAATATTATCAGACTGATAATCATTTTCCGGACTAGATGGAGACCAAACTATTCATGGCAGATATTGAAACTGTCGATTCATTGAAACCCGGACGGTAATTGAATCATGCCTTTTCAACGTACTATATAAAGGGTGATTTTTTAAGAGCTTGAGAACTTTTTTAAACAATAAAACGCATAAAATTTGCAAAATCTCATCGGTTCTTTATTTTAAACGTTAGATTGGTACATGACATTTACTTTTTGAAGATAATTTCATTTAAATGTTGACCGCGGCTGCGTCTTAGGTGGTCCATTCGGAAAGTCCAATTTTGGGCAACTTTTTCGAGCATTTCGGCCGGAATAGCCCGAATTTCTTCGGAAATGTTGTCTTCCAAAGCTGGAATAGTTACTGGCTTATTTCTGTAGACTTTAGACTTGACGTAGCCCCACAAAAAATAGTCTAAAGGCGTCAAATCGCATGATCTTGGTGGCCAACTTACCGGTCCATTTCTTGAGATGAATTGTTCTCCGAAGTTTTCCCTCAAAATGGCCATAGAATCGCGAGCTGTGTGGCATGTAGCGCCATCTTGTTGAAACCACATGTCAACCAAGTTCAGTTCTTCCATTTTTGGCAACAAAAAGTTTGTTAGCATCGAACGATAGCGATCGCCATTCACTGTAACGTTGCGTCCAACAGCATCTTTAAAAAAATACGGTCCAATGATTCCACCAGCGTACAAACCACACCAAACAGTGCATTTTTCGGGATGCATGGGCAGTTCTTGAACGGCTTCTGGTTGCTCTTCACTCCAAATGCGGCAATTTTGCTTATTTACGTAGCCATTCAACCAGAAATGAGCCTCATCGCTGAACAAAATTTGTCGATAAAAAAGCGGATTTTCCGAATGGACCACCTAAGACGCAGCCGCGGTCAACATTTAAATGAAATTATCTTCAAAAAGTAAATGTCATGTACCAATCTAACGTTTAAAATAAAGAACCGATGAGATTTTGCAAATTTTATGCGTTTTATTGTTTAAAAAAGTTCTCAAGCTCTTAAAAAATCACCTTATACTAATAAATGTCTCGTTTCATTTGTGATTACAGCTGCGTTGAACTAATAACTTCTTCACTGAAGATCAGAAGGGGGAGACGCGTCCATATTTATCTTCCTTCTACATTTATCGCATCATTTAAAATCATTAGTGAGAGTAATATTCGCAATTTCTTTTGAATTGCACTATCGGCTGCCATTAAAAGTAAAGACTTCTTTCGCCAATGGAAGTAAATAACTATATGTAACACCTGTTTTGCACCCTATATTGATAGATAACTGCCATCGATAGTAGGACCTTTCGAGAGGCCAACGACTATTCTGACTACTGTTTAGAGATATGATAAATTCGCGCTCGATTATTTTCCGTCATCAATTACATATGTCATTCAGTAAAAACCATTCAAGCGAAGAGGTTGTGTTTCGATTGTACTGGCTCGTGAGTTAACGGCTGATACCGAGACAATTCTAAGCTTCAGGTAGTTAAACTGCCCATAGCAAACGTAATATTCGGGGCGTTTCCCGACTGGAAAGCTAGCAACGAAGGCCATCCCGTTCATACGCACAGAGGTGTAGAAACACAGAGGTGCGAGAGCATAGAAGTGACGAGTCACAGAGGTGCCATCGCATAAAGGTGCGAAGACGAAGGGGTGCAAAGGCACAAAGGTGCTAAAGCAACCCAGTGCTGATCTACCAGGTACCAGAATTTGTACGCTGCGTAGGATCAAAAGAGACGGCATATATCGCGAGGTGCTACACTGCAAGCATCGCATTTGATCGCCACCAAGAGCAAAAGCACTGTACCTGGGGTCAGGTACAGGCAGCACAGCAAGTGCAGTGGTGTTCACAACGACGGCAGAGCAACTGAGATAGCAGTAAACGACAGAAGACTGCCAATTGGAAACAGCAGAAGACTGCCAATTGGAAATCGTTGGAAGAGCTTCACGTCGTTCTTCACGATAAAGGAACAGAGACATCAGCTACAAGGTAGATTTAATTTAATTTATTTTTTATTTCTTATATCTGAAATTTTACTAAACATAAGTTTTTATTTTGGTATTATTAATTTACAAAAAAATTTAATGTAATGGATGATCTTATGGAAGATCATCCGAATCCGATTCCGGATACTAGTAAGAGTTTAAATACTCCGAGGGCTAAACATTATCCACAGGGTACCACTGGGCCATGGATAGTCTATCTTCGAAAAAAAGAAAAGATTTTAAATTTGATGCAAATTACCAAGGATTTGACATCACATTTCTCTGAAGTTAAAGAAATATGTAAAGTTAATAGAGATAAAATTCGAGTTGTTGTCAATGACTTGAAACAGGCGAACGAAATTGTAACCTGTAAATTATTTTCTGTTGAATATCGAGTTTACATTCCATCGAAGGAGGTGGAAATTGACGGTGTCGTGACTGAAGCAAGTCTGACGGCCGATGATTTACTTAAAAATGGAGTTGGTCGTTTTAAAAACTCCATGCTTGAGGGAGTTAAGATACTCGAGTGCAAGCAATTGTACTCAGCATCTATTGTCGATGGAAAAAAGTCGTATCGTCCCTCAGATTCGTTTCGTGTAACATTTGCCGGATCTGCGTTGCCTAGCCATGTCTATATCGATAAAATTCGTCTTCCTGTTCGGCTTTTCGTACCGCATGTTATGAATTGCACGAACTGTAAAAAATTCGGGCATACAGCTACTTACTGTAGTAATAAGTCCAAATGTATCAAATGTCAAGGGCCTCATAAGGATAATCTTTGCGATAAAAATGTTGAAAAATGTGTTTATTGTGGGGAGAGACCTCATGATGATCTTTCAGTATGCGCTGCATTTAAGTTGCGTAAAGACAAAATGAAGCTTTCTTTAAAAGCACGGTCTAAGCGCACATATGCAGAAATGCTTAAAACGGTCATACATGTCTCCCCCTTGGAAACCGAAAACGGTTTTTCAAATCTTATGGAGCCAGAGGAATCTGACTCCGACGGAAATAGTGAAGATACCTCGTTTGTCACTCCTCAAGGGTCTGTTAAGAGGAGATTAACAAACCACAAAATACCTAAAAAGACACCTAAAATTACATCTTCAAAAAAAGATCCCCGTGTTAAAGCTAAAAAGCCAAATTTAAAACCAAAAACTGTGCCTCCTGGTTTGTCAAATTCACAAACCAATCCAGAAACTAGCTCAAGGAAAGACAATAATCCAGTGGGCTCCGTTTCACATTCACCAACAGGATTACTTAAGTTTTCGGAAATTGTAGAATGGATTTTCGCAGCATTCAATATTTCTGAACCTCTAAAGACTATCATAACGGCATTCCTTCCAATAGCTAGAACTTTTTTGAAACAGTTATCAGCTCAATGGCCAGTTCTTTCAGGTTTTGTATCATTTGATGGATAATTTATCATCCGCCGCAAATGATTCAATCACTGTCCTGCAGTGGAATTGTCGAAGCATCATGCCAAAACTTGATTCATTTAAAGTTTTGTTGCATAGTCATAAATGTGATGTATTTACTTTGTGCGAAACATGGCTTACATCAAACATAGCCTTAAGTTTTAATGACTTTAACATTATACGTCTCGATAGAGACTCTCCGTATGGTGGAGTGCTTTTAGGAATTAAGAAATGTTATTCCTTTTATAGATTAAATATTCCTTCGACTTCTAGTATAGAAGTTGTTGCTTGTCAAATAAACATTAAAGGAAAGGACATTTGCATTGCTTCAGTATATATTCCTCCAAGAGCTCAAGTTGGACAACGACAGCTTAATGAAATTGTCGAAGCCCTTCCTGCTCCACGTTTGATTTTAGGAGATTTCAATTCGCACGGAATGATGTGGGGTTCCGTTTACAATGATAGCAGATCATCCTTAATATATAATATTTGCGACAATTTTAGCATGACGGTACTAAATATGGGTAGCATGACACGGATCCCAAGACCTCCTGCACGTCCAAGTGCATTAGATTTATCTCTTTGCTCGACTTCAATTCGACTAGATTGCACCTGGAAAGTATTTCCTGATTTACACGGTAGCGATCATTTACCAATCATCATCTCAATTAGCAGTAACAAAGGCATTGCTAATTCAGTTAATATTCCATATGATTTGACAAAAAATATTGACTGGATTAAATACCAAAGTAATATTTCAAGTGCCTTAACTTCAATGGAAGAGCTCCCCCCACTTGAAGAATATGACTTCCTCGTTTGTTCGATTCTGGAGGCCGCAGAACAAGCCCAAACCAAACGATTTCTTGGTCCATCGTCTAACAGAAGGCCTCCAAACCCTTGGTGGGACAAAGAGTGCTCAGATGCTAAGCACGCGACACAAAATGCCTTCAAGATGTTTTTAAAACGAGGAGGAGGAACTCCTCAGAATTTTGAAAAATTCTTGACTTTAGAAACCAAGTACAAGAGCATACTTCGGGCCAAGAAATGTAGCTATTGGAGACATTTTGTCGAAGGTTTGTCAAGAGAAACCTCAATGAGCACTCTTTGGAATACGGCCAGACGAATGAGGAATCGTAACGTAGGAAATGAGAGTGAGGAATACTCGAACCGATGGATATTTGATTTTGCGAGGAAAGTTTGTCCAGATTCTGTTCCTACGCATAGCATTATTAGGGAATCTTTTTCAAATAATGGTTCCATTGATAGCCCCTTTTCTATGATGGAATTTTCCATAGCACTCATGTCTTGTAACAATAACGCTCCTGGGTTGGACAGAATTAAATTCAACTTGGTGAAGAATCTGCCCGACCTCGCAAAAAGACGTTTGTTGGAATTGTTCAACAAGCTTCTTGAGCAAAATATTGTTCCACCTGACTGGAGGCAAGTGAAAGTTATCGCCATTCAAAAGCCGGGGAAACCAGCTTCCAATCACAACTCATATAGACCCATCGCGATGTTGTCCTGCATCAGAAAATTGTTCGAAAAAATTATTCTACGACGTCTCGACACTTGGGTCGAGACGAACGGTTTGTTGTCAGATACTCAGTTTGGCTTCCGTAGAAATAAAGGGACGAATGATTGCCTTGCATTACTTTCGTCTGACATCCAAATTGCCTTCGCTCAAAAGCAACAAATGGCATCTGTATTTTTAGACATTAAAGGAGCATTTGATTCAGTTTCCATTGATGTTCTTTCAGACAAGCTTCACCAACATGGACTCCCAGCGGTTATAAATAATTATTTGCACAACCTTTTGTCAGAGAAACGCATGCATTTTTCACATGGCGATTTGGTAACATTCAGAATTAGCTACATGGGTCTACCGCAAGGCTCTTGCCTCAGTCCGCTCCTCTATAATTTTTACGTAAATGACATTGACAGCTGTCTAGTATCCCCATGTACACTAAGACAATTGGCAGATGATGGCGTAGTTTCAGTTACTGGACCCAAAGCTATTGATCTGCATAAACCATTGCAAGATACCTTAGATAACTTGTCCGATTGGGCTGTTCATCTTGGTATCGAATTCTCTGCGGAGAAAACAGAGTTAGTCGTCTTTTCAAGAAAGCATGATCCCGCGCAGCTTCAGCTCCATATGATGGGAAGAATGATCCAACAGGTTTTGACTTTCAAATACCTCGGGGTGTGGTTTGATTCCAAATGCACGTGGGGAGGACACATTAGGTTTCTGATAACAAAATGCCAACAAAGAGTAAATTTTCTTCGAACAATAACCGGATCTTGGTGGGGTGCTCATCCGGAAGATCTAATAAAATTGTATCAGACAACGATACTTTCAGTGATGGAATATGGATGCGTTTGCTTTCGTTCCGCTGCAAACTCTCATATTATCAAATTAGAGCGAATTCAATATCGTTGTTTGCGAATTGCTTTAGGCTGCATGCATTCGACACATACAATGAGTCTTGAAGTTCTGGCGGGAGTTCTTCCATTGAAGGATCGTTTTCGGGAGCTTTCGTCGCGACTGCTAATAAGATGCGAGGTACTGAATCCCCTAGTTATTAATAACTTCGAAAGGCTAGTTGAGCTTCAATCTCAAACAAGATTCATGACTGTATATTTTAACCATATGTCACAGGAAATCAACCCTTCAAGATATATTCCTATCCGTGTCAGCCTCCTAAATGTCCCTGACTCAACTTTATTTTTCGACACATCCATGCAGCGCGAAGTGCGTGGAATTCCGGAACACCTACGCTCGTTGGAAATCCCAAAAATATTTACAAGTAAGTTCAGGCATATCGACTCTGAGAAAATGTTTTACACGGACGGATCGCGAATTGAAGAAGCGACAGGGTTTGGTATGTTCAACAATAATGTTTCGGTCTCCTTTAGGCTTCAAGAACCTGCATCTGTTTATATAGCAGAGTTAGCAGCAGTTCATTATAGTTTGAGTATAATCGTCACATTATCTCCAAACCATTATTTTCTTTTCACAGATAGTCTGAGTGCAATTGAAGCCATTCGCTCAAAGGCTGCTGGCAAAAATGAACCTTTTTTCTTGGGCAAAATAAAACAGTGCCTGAACGTCATATTGAATAATAATTATCAAATCACAATAGTTTGGGTTCCGGCTCATTGCTCCATTCCAGGCAATGAAAGAGCCGATATTTTAGCCAAACGTGGTGCTATTGAGGGTGAAATTTATGAGAGACCAATTGCTTTCAATGAATTCTATAGCGCGTCTCGCCAAAGAACACTTGCCAGCTGGCAAGCTTCTTGGGATAAAGATGATCTGGGTCGGTGGATGCACTCAATTATTCCTAAAATATCGACAAAGGCATGGTTCAGGGGACTGGATGTGAGTAGAGATTTCATTCGTGTGATGTCCAGACTCATGTCCAATCACTACACGTTAGATGCACATCTCCTTCGAATTGGACTTTCCGAGACTAATCATTGTGCTTGTGGCGAAGGTTACCGCGATATTGACCATGTTGTTTGGACATGCGTGGAGTATCGTGATGTCAGATCTCAACTAATAAATTCCTTGCGTACCCAAGGTAGACTATCCAATGTCCCAGTTCGCGACATTCTTGCTTGTCGTGACGTTCCTTACATGAAACTTCTTTATTATTTCATTAAGTCCATTGGAGTTCCAATTTAAATTTTATTTTATGTTAGATTGTTTTCTCTTCCATGAGCTCAACCAATAGCCAGCTATCTTATATTAAATAAAAGTGATGAACTGATACAAACAAACCTGAAATAGTTATAAGATCATGTACAAAATAAATGTATTTCATTTAATGTAATTTATAATAGCAACTCGCTTGATAAAAACAGTGTTTAGATTAACTAATGAATACCAACATACTAATAGGATATTCGAAATGTATTAGGTTTAAAGTACTATGTATTGTAGATGCCACGGCGAAGAAAAACTTATGTATATTGCCTATGAAATAAACGTATTTATGAAAAAAAAAAATTACATATGTAAGCTCGACTAACGAATCGAGTACCGGAGAATTTGAAGGTCTATATTCTATTTGTAACTTTTGATTGGGCTGAAATTTTCTCGTAAGCTTTTTCATGACCTGACAATACATATAATTGGTATCATCAGTTTGCCATTTTTACTGTAGCCTAACTTTTGAAAAGGGCCTAAGCAAAAATTCATTACAAATTTCAAAACCGATGATCTCAGGAACGATTTTTTGATAATATCTGTTCAGGAATCAAGAATCAGAACAAATTGGCTCAAATGGCACGTTCCCCTTGATATTTGGAGATTTGTGCCTTGCCATCAATTTGTTTTTAGCATCATTTTCCCGATATATAAGAGGGAAGGATTGAAAGGAAATGATAAGGGTTGGACTAGGAGGATGGGAAAAATTGACGACACAGAAACACAAAAAAGCAGAAGTAAACTCTGCATGCCTAAGGGATGCTGAACAATCGGTTGGGGATCACATTTAGTGGAAGCAGAAGTAAATTTTGAACCTCTACGAGGTCCCGAACAGTCTGCTGTAAAACCTATTTAGGTTTGTTACTATGTGCGTTCTTTCTGATAAACGGTGAACAGTTAATAAAACCTTCAACTTCCGAGAGGATTTAGAGATTTTACAAAAGCGACACCATTCTGCACTCCCTGAATAATGCAGAACGATTCGCAGTATGTACGAGTAGAAGTAAATTCGGTACCCCCTAAAGGATGCCAAACAATCTGCTAAACCCTATTTAAGGTGAATACAGAAGGGATTCATTCACTCCAGGAAGAACGATGAACCCTTCTGACTATAGCTCCTTACCACATTGGGTGAGAAACGAGAGAATATCCTTCAATAGCGATATTTTTGGGTAAGCGACTTTTCGCCTTATTTCAGTAGTAGGAGTTTTACGCGATTGATATAATAAAGCAATGTTTCGGAGCAAAGTGAAACAAGATTTTCAATTCTGTTTTATGCAATTGTTTTTTAGCTCCTAAAAGACTATGCACAGCACCCTTTTTCATGACGTTTCGATTTTAGCACAGTTCGTTCGAATATGACATATGTATTAGAAAGATGCAGGCACGTACCCAGAGGGAGTGCCCGAGGGGCCCTCCCGAAATCAGAAACAGAAACAAAAACCTGTTTTAATCCACCTAGTGGTGTAATAATGCCTTTCTCATATTACTTATATTTTCAGAAATATCACCAGAAGATTTTGTGAAGAAATTTTTTTTAATCTTGAATAAAATAAGAAACTTTCTTTTGGTATAAACTAACATAACCTTTCCAAATTCTAAACAGTTATGTCAAATTGATTTCTTTATTTTGCATCGTCGCACTAAATGATTAAACACTCTTTACCCTATGGTTCTGGAACCGGAAATCGGACCCGGATGAAATTAAACAGCAACCTATGAGACTGTAGGAACTTTTATTTGAGTCTGTGGAAATCGATCAAATCTCTAATCGATCTAAGAAAATAGAGTGAGCCTCGTATTCAACTTTTTGACCACTACTTCTGGTACTACTAATTGAATCAGTTTTAAGCCAAATCTAGAAGAATTTTACCCTTCGTCGCTCTAAATGATGGTGTGAAATTCAATAGCAACCTACAGGACTACGAGATGTTTTTTATGAGTGACATTATTTGACACATACTCACACACAGACACATACATTACTCAGCTCGATGAACTGTGTCGAATTATCTAGAACTTATTGTATAAACTTTCTATATGAGAAAGCCAACAAGTGCACTTGGATTGGAAAGCATCGTTATCATGATCTTGTAATAACACTAACAAGTAGGTACAAATTGAATAAAAGGAATAGAAATTTACATATTTTTCTCCTGAAGAATATAAATTTTAATGTGGCAACCCTGCACGCTATACGAAATTGAACAAAGCACGCTGTGAATGTAGCAAAGCCGCACGTACCGTCGTCGCGTACCAGTTTTGCATCGTCATTTTTTTTTCGATTATAGAGGTTTTAACATTGTTGTCATTCACCTCTTCGGGCCAGAAAAGTTTTCTGACCCTATGTGCGCGGGGTTGGGAATCGAACCCAGATGGGCAGCGTGAAAGGCATCGACTTACCCATAACGCTATACCTGTTCCCCTGCATCGTCATTTTGAATTTGAATGTTATGACACTCCTCGCCCTATAGCTCCGGAACCGGAAGTCGGATCAGGATGAAATTGCACAGTATGTTTTAAGACAATGAGAGCCTTAATTCGAATAATGAATCGTGAAAAACGGCTTAACCATTGCTGAGAAGTCGACGGGTGTTCCGTTTTTGGAGATTTTCTTCACTATTATCAGTGCTTTCGGAAGCGGAAACCGGGGACTACTAGTTTCAAAGTAGTTTTATAAATTCACTAACTAATAAGATCCGTCAACTAGATCAATTTAGCAGTAAGTTTTATAAAAATATACACCTCGTTTCGTCATCGCTAGTGAAAAAATATTCATGAAATTGAAAATTTTCACTAATCGCACTGTAATACCGGAACCGGAAGTCGGATCTGGATAAACTTTTTGGGGACTTTTTAAAGAATTTCAAGACCTTTTATTTGTTTCTCAGATTGTGTGGTCAAGAAATTTCCGAAAAAATTGTTTGCATATTTCATAAATTTTCTCATATTTCCTTGCAATTCCGGAACCGAAAGTCGGATCCAAATGAAACTCAGGAAAATTGTATAAGATCATAAAACCTTTTATTTGAATCTAAGTTTGTGAAAATCGGTTCAGCCATCTTTGAGAAACGTGTGTGACTATTTTATTCTTTTTTTGGTGCATATCGCCCTGTAACTCCGGAAAAGGAAGTCGGATCCATATGAATCTCAGGAACTTTGTATAAGACCTCAAGACCTTTCATTTGAATCCAAGTTTGTGAAAATCGGTTTAGCCATCTCTGAGAAAATTGAGTGACATTATTTGTCACACACACATACATACATACACACATACACAAAGACATTTTGTGATCTCGACGAACTGAGTCGAATGGTATATGAAACTCGGCCCTCCGGGCCTCGGTTCAAAAGTCGGTTTTCACAGTCATTGCATAACCTTTCTATATGAGAAAGGCAAAAAAATGTTTGATACGATGCGAACAGTGTCAAAACTAAATAACTGCTTGTTTTTTAATCAGATCCGACTTATTATTCGACACTAAAATGGTGAACGGAAACAGAAAGTGCGCGAGCTTACCATAGTTGGGCAAAATTGTGCAGATGAGAAAGATATCCGCTGAATCTCGCACATACTTATTTAGGATTGAAAAGACGAACGCAAGTGCTCTTCGAGTACATGTTTGGCTATATCCACTATAATACACCAGAGAACAAAACGATTACCCGACAATAGACTGAAGTCGTGCTTCGAAGCGGCACGTGTGTCTGGAAGGGAGGCTCAATGGGTCGAAAAGATCATGATGCCGGTTCTCTGGGATTGTCATAATATACTTTTGGAGGACTACCTCAATGCAAGTATTTGCGTGCAATAATGGAGCGATTATTCGGTTTAGAGTTTCAATTACTTGCCCATCCACCTTGTTCACCTGTTTTGGCCTCCTCGAACTATAATCTGTTCACAAACCTCAAGTCATCTCTGAGCAATCGATGTGAGTTTTATTTTGGAATTTTAGACCGCTAGTTCCGTAACATAATACCAAAATCTCTTTAGCCAAAGTAAGTTTGTATGGCCATCAACTAATATGACTTACAAATGTAGAAGATGTTTTCTGTTCTCCACGAATCAAAGTAATAGAGCTATCTCGAAACACATCTCAAAATCTATCTCTACTCTTGTGGATTTTAGTGCTCTAGAAATGGACATTTAGAAGGTTTTATACATGTGCGACTGAAATGGCAGCACAGAAAATATTGAGAAATGTAATACAATAATACTCAATAATTATAGTTCCAGCGAAAAAGATTACAGTGTCTGTTAAAAACGCCGATACAAGGCGCACAGTAACATTAACTTACTTTTTTATATCTGAGGGCCCCTCCCGAAACAAAATCCTGGGTACGGGCCTGAAAAGATGGCAGTATTTTCAAATTCAAAACAATTTCATATTTATATTGATTTATACTGCTTGCAACGATGATTGCTGAAAAAACACAACCTCTTACACACTTATGCCATTCAAAGAAGTTCGTCGAGATAAGAAAATTTGTGGGTGAAAAATAATTTCATTCATTTTTCTCGGAGATATGCTGATAAACTGATTACTACAAACTTGTACTCATATGAACATGCTCCTATACTTCCATATAAGGTTTCTGAATTTCAATCGGATCCTACTTCTGGTTCCGGAACTACAGGATGATATATGTAATAACATTAAAATAATGTCACTCATTTTCCTAGTAGATGGCTGAACCGATTTCGTCCATCTAACATTCAAATGAAAGGTCTTAAGATCTCATAAAAACTGCTTGTTTTTTAATCAGATCCGACTTCCGGTTCAGGAGATACAGGGTGATTAGTGTAAAAATTTCTCATAAAGTTATGGGGTTTGTCGCGTTCACAGACTTTAAGAGTCGACATCCAAATAACCTTATTTCAGTTTTGCCAGTACTCGGTTTTTGATCCCGGAAGACAGTCACGTACCCAGAAGAGGGGGCCCGAGGGGCCCTGGCCGCTCCCGAAATCAAAAACATATAATTATTTAGAAGGTCTCAGACATGTGTTACAGAAATAACAAGACAGTAAACGTAATTAAATGTAATACAATATAAGTTCCAGTGGAAAAGTTTAAGGTGTATGTTTTTTTTATTAAAAAGATATTTTATTCAGGCCTATTTGCGTACAAGCTTTACGTGGCCGATTGAGCTGAGTTTTTTTTTGTATTGGATCTCGTTGTCACCCTATTTCTAGGGGAAGAGGAGCTTCCATTTCCCTCCTGCGAGGATTGGGGGGCAGTTTGGTCCCGGTTCGTCTCGTCATCCATTGCCGCATCGGTGGTATCGTTGTTGATTTCGTTGCTAGTTGCTGTAGATGCGTCTTGTTGTACAATGTTTGCAGTTGCTGACTGTCACAGGTGTACTGGGGTTGCTTGGGGTTGGTGTGAAGGAAGCACCGTTGTCCTTTGGTGTGGTTGTCTCCTTGTCCAGTTTAAGGTAGCGCTTCGCCGTGGTCACGGGAGTTCGCTGCCTATCCCGGGGTTTCACGCACTTTACCCAAAATTGTGAGAAAACGGGAAAGAAAACGGAAATTCCAAGAACATACGATTCTAGATAATTAATTTTTCTATCGATTCGTATATAAATTGTGCCGGATAAACGTTTTTATCGAAAGATTTCGTGCGAGTTATAAAAATAAATGAGTTTTTCCTTATTCTTCCGCACGCACACAATGTCAACGCATGCACTGGGGTGTGCAAAATGCCACATGCGGTAGACGCTAACAACATTTCTTTTGTTTTCGTTTTCCGTTCTCTCTGCGTAAACGTTGAATATAGATGAGTAGAAAATGTAAGTAAGTGTTACTACTTTGTAAAATAATTACTATTCATGTTTCAATAGAACGAGAAATCAGCAATGATTTTCATCGTTACTAGCTTTGACGCTTTGTTGAAAACGTAGCACATCCCTACATATGCGAGTTCTTTATAGCGAGAAAAGGCAAAAATAAAACAAAATGTTTAACAAAACTCGCACGAAATCTCGCGAAAGAAAAGCTTTCTAACTGATATTTTTCGCCAAATGCATAGTAAAATCATTTACCTACAATTGTATGTTTTTGATTTTTCGTGAATCGGGTTAGTATTAGAGAAATTTGCAATTTAGGGTGAAATTTCGGCGACAAAGCAAGAGGAAGCAGTGAGTTGTCTCGCTTCGACCTGACCACGGCGAAGCGCTACCTTAACATAGCTTACCGTAGTGAACATCTTTTTGGCAATATTGACATGTGGCCATCTGATTGTCATAGGTAACAAGTGATTTTCACGGGATTCTTGTATCCTGACCGACTGTCACATATGAAGGTATAGGCCTCCTCAAGCGCATGCGTAACAAACGTACGCCATTTAGAAAAGAAATAATCTCTCCGTATTGGGACATAGTTTTGCGAATATAAGAATCTGTAACGCTTGAAGGAAGATCATGCACACGCACTTCTATAGCACTATCTTCCATATATACTGCAATGTTGTACTTAATGTTCTCGTGCTCCACATAGTGCACATTGTTATTGTCTTTTGCGAATTGAATTGCATCCAACTCTTTATAAAACTGGATGTAAACAACATTATTTGTCTTATTGCATTGAAGTAAATGCACACGTTTAATGTCAAGATGCATTTGCTCCTTAAGCAAACTTTCAAGTTCTCGTATCGAAGGTCGAATTTTGCACTGCTTGAAGTCAACAATAATTGTATTCTTTCGTGTCGGCGGTAGCTTTTGTTCGTTTGGTTCACTCATTTTCGAAGTCTATTGTTCACTACACAATACTGTACTTGATTTCATCTGTCCCCAACGTAAGCGGTTTTGTTTTATCGACTGACTTGGATGAGGTGTGAAAGTGAACTGAAGGTGTATGTTAAAAACACACGTAAAAAGCACATCGAGAATTAGGTACATAAGCAATCTTCAGTAACATTATTTTTTAATCTTTGGGCCCCTCCCGAAATGAAATCCAGGGTACGGGCCTGCCGGAAGATACCCAAGAATTTTATGTGGAATGCACTACGATTTCTCTAAGATGGCTACACTAATTTTCAAAAATTTCGAGTCTAAAAAAATAGTTTTCAAACCATTAGGCGAATTTAACTGAGTTCGGCTACACCGATTTCCGGATTCCGTTGCTGAAAGTATCGGGAATAGAAAAGCTAAAAGAAGGCGAAACAAACAAAAATTAAAATTAAAATATAATTATAGCTCCATACAAAATTGGTGAATTTTATCCGATTCCGACTTCCAATTTTGTAATTACAGGATGATGAGTTTTTAAAATTCAAACAGTCTTAGGAGATGACGATACCAACAACTCTTCAAAGTTTGGCTCAAAACTATTCCGAGCTCGTCATGCTAATTCATGGACATACAAACTATTTTGGGTTTTGCTGGCCGCTGAATACCGTTTCTGGAAGTACCATAAATAATGACAAAATCTTTCAAGAGGAATTCACTTCAACATCTCATAGAATGCTAAATCGATTGTCACATGTTTAGATTGAAATGAACAATTTATGATTTCATACAATTTCTATCTTCGATTCGTCTTGCAGTTCCAGAATTTTAATAACAATTCATTCAAAAAGACGGCCATTAAAAAATTTCATGACAGCTAAACACAGCGAAGGATATTCACGCGAAAAACACAAACTGATTGATAAAAAATGTATCATCTCACTGCTAGGTGGATTAAGCACGTTTTCAATGGTAACGACGGTTACAGTGGATTGTCTCTCCTTACTAATTTTAAATTGATGAGCAAAACTACACAATAAATAAAACATGCGCGTGTAATTCGCAAGGATTATTAATTAGTAAAAATGAGGTTTGTCTCACAGCATAAGCCTTTGCGTTATATCGCGAGGACATTCACATTTTGTCCAACGGTTAACCTCAACATTAAGTCAGCATTTTAGCCTCTCTTTAAAAGGCCGCAATTAATAACATTGACAACTAAAACAAATTGCAGTTACTCACGAGATGCAAGACACCAAACTTTTGCTCCCTATAGCACCGAAATCGGCGCATCAGGCGGGGAGTAATTATTGTTTTTATAAAGCAATTAATATTATTGTCACTCCCAGAGCAATTTGTGCGCGTTTAGCTGGCTCTTGCCGTTGGGCGACATTCGCGTCTCGAGGTCGAGGTACAAGCACGGCAGCCCAACAGCTGTATTATTTAGAGTAGAAAAATAATTACTCCTTTCCCAAGATCGTCGGGAGAAATTTGTTGACATTTTTTCGGACCTTGTATGCTTCCAACCATACCGGGCTGGACGGCATCGCTCAGAGATGCTTGCCGTTTTGTTTGGCACTTGGCTACTCATCTGAAACAGTGTCGATTTTCACTTTTCATTCACTCGCTGGTTCAGCTCGATAGTCTTTCGGACGTTTTCTTTCACTGCACAGCGATATTGAATATGTGCACCAAGCAGTTATGTCTGTCTGTTGAACGAATTTTCACTTTTCAAAGTGCGATGATGTCGGACATCCTTGACCGGTAGCCCACAATATAATATAATTTATGCTTTCAGCCCGAGTCAGTGTGTTGGGTAACTTGAAGCTAATACTCATGACGTTCAATGTTTCAAGTTTCTGTAAATACTTCTATTACGAGAAATAAATTAAAGAATGACGAAACAATTTTCATGAAATTAATCTTCCTGAACAGTTCAATTGCAACTCATAAAAAATGTGGAGAAGGTGATTGATCTAGCAAAAGCAGTTGAACTGAGAAAGACATTATTCCCACAAACGATTTTATGACATGACAAGCGTCGATCCAATCTGGTGAAGACTCGCCATTGGCAATAAACACTACAACTTACTCTCATTTTTGATTAAATTTTCCATTAGTAAACTTGTTTGAACTTGAAAATAACCAACTCAAAGTATCTGCTAAACCGATATCTGTAACCTAAACGCCACAGTAATTAACTTCTTCGTAAGCTCCAGTGAACATATTTCCAATTTGCTGTTGAAATGATTTTAATGACAATTTTCATCGCTTCGTTTTTCAAGCAATCGGCAAGTTCAAAAGTAGAGGAAGCATTGAACTGGCCTTAAAAGTGCAAGTATCAAATCTCTATTTACTTCTAATTACTAATGTGATTAAAGATTTCATTTGGAGTAAAAAAAACTTTCGATTTCTTTCATTCGTACCTTCACAAACCCGACTGAATAGCGAAGATCAGCATAGATATGTGGTTTCCCGGTTAAAGCAGAATTAAAAAGAAAATTGTATACACACACGCCTACTCTTGAATCGACATCAACAAACAATTGCGATGGTTTGCCGCACCTAACAACAAAAAATAGCGAAGGCATAGATCACTTCAGACTACGATTAGATATAAACAGTGCAATGGGAAACCTTCGAAAACAATTGGTCAACTGAGAAAACCAAGTCAGTAGGTATTTTGCAATAATCGACAATTGTTCATTGTTCATATCTAGTTCGAAGATGACTATATTCGGGATGTCTAATAGAGCAATTTGTCCATGAGAGTAAAGAAACTAATGCTGAGGCCACTAATTTGTTACTTGAGCGTTCAGTAGAATAATTTCACTAGAATAATGTTTTAACTTCATTTCATTCCACTGTATTCACGTCACTATACACAACAACACTTCGGAAATGTATAATAACCGTTATATCACAGATACGTATTTCGAATTAGAATTAGCGTTCCTGTCCTTATCACTATTTTTTGCAGCCATGTTTTTGAAAATTCCACATTTCGAAGATATAACAAAATGGATTTGATTTACTGATCGCAAGAGATTTTCGAAAGACTTCAACTAATCACAAAATTTTGATGCTCAAGTTTATCGGTTAACGATATGCTTTGGAAAAATACTACTGCATTACCCCACCGTATGATATATCATACGTTCAAATGTCAACCACAATTTGTTTATTGTTTAACATATATTTTTGGAATTTCACTTTTGAAATAACTAATTTGAATCTTTGGCAATAGTTTGTCAAAATATGGAAGTATTCATCCTTATTCTGAATAACGACGTATCGTTTTTTCGATCGTATTTCATTCCTATTCCTAATAACGCTAGCAAAATCAAAGGTAGCTAGGATTCGACCGAACCATATTCGATCGAAAAACCTATACATCGTTATTCGTTATCGTTATTGCTAATTTGCAAGGTTATAATACAAATAAAACATAGACACTTGAAAACAATTTTATTATAAAGACTGTCCCAGAAAGTATGGACGCACTTTGATTTAGCTGTAAATAATTCACAAGTGTTAGATATTCAGATTTTATTCGATATACTGATAATATTAGACTACAACAACATAATATTATTCTCAACATTTGCTACTTAGCCATTGTAGACTAGCTGGCGCACCTTCTTGCGAACGTTCCTCAATAAATTCCGTACAGACTTCTTGGCGACAAATTTTGACACTTTTTTCCAATCTTTTTCAAAATGTTGAATAGTTTCGGCTGCCGAGACATGTTTCTCAAGATGTGCCTTCGTTAATGCCCAAAATTCCTCAATTGGTCGAAGTTGTGGGCAATTTGGTGGATTCATGTCTTTTGGAACGAAAGTGACATTTTTGATGGTATACCATTCCACCGTTGATTTCGAGTAGTGGCAAGAAGCAAGATCTGGCCAGAAGACAACAGGATTCTTGTGGCATCGAATCATGGGTAGAAGTCGTTTTTTGTAAACATTCCTTGATGTATATTTCGCTGTTCATTGAAGCAGTGGTGTTGAAGGGTTTCGGAATCTTACCGCAGCTACAAATTGCTTGCCAGACCATAACTTTCTTACCAAATTTTTCGACTTCAATCGATGTCTCGGACTGGTTTAACACTTGCCCTTCTCGCACCGTATAATATTGTGGTCCCGGCAAGGATTTGTAATCGAGTTTCACGTAGGTTTCGTCGTCCATGATTATGCAGTTCAAAATTCCAGCAAGAATCGTATTGTACAGCTTTCGAACCCTCGGCCTGATCGATGCTTCTTGTTTCGGATCACGTTTTGGTTGTTTCTGCTTCTTATAGGTTCGAAGATTCAAACGTTCTTTAGCACATGACTTCGAAGTGCTCACTTTTTTGGCCACATCCCGAACTGAAACCTCCTTCTTTTGCTCGAATGCCTTCAGTATGCGTTTATCCAACTGAGGGTTGGCAGGACCTTTATTTCGACCCGTTTTCGGTTTATCCTCAAAGGTGTTATCCTCACCTAACTTCCTGATTGCATTTCGCACGGCTTTTTCACTTACTCCTTCCATTTTTGTTATCTTTCTCAGTGACAGTCCGCGTTCTGTGCACCATTTGTACACGATTTTTCGACGTTGTTCTGCTGAAAGTCCACGCATTTCGAAACAAACTAATGAAAACGAATAAACAACTGCACAAGTGGTTAGAGAAGAGTGTAAACAACAGGACGCAGCCATAAAAATTGACAGATTCTGAACCATTGCGAAATGGCAGCGGTTTTTGTTGCGTCCATACTTTCTGGGACAGTCTTTACAAAGAAATTAGAAGTGTAAACTATTAACTAGTGCTCTAGTAAAGCTTTTAGGTATTAAACTTCTAAAGTAAACATGCATTAAAATATAGGAAGTTTTCCATATGATATATCATACGCTAGGAAATAATGGTTTAATTTATATGCACCATTTACAGCCAGTCAGTAGTGTGCTTCTGTGGTACTGTCGATTAACGGGCGTACTTTGTGATCAAACTATTCTTGGTTCAAGTTGCGGCGCTCGCTCTTAGTATTTTGTTTTATTTCAATGAATTTCATGTCATGGAATTCTCCAAACATGCAATATTACATGCCGTTGCACGTAAATTTGAGAAAAATGAGATGCTCCATTTATGGGCATCTTATAAGATGTAAGACCACAGTTTTTTTTCGAAGTGTGAATAAAGAGCATATTCGATAAGAATAGCACACACTCTCTCCAAAATTAAACCGACTAACAGATTTTCTTGAAATTTTCTGTGAATGAATAACTTGTAATGAATTACGATTTAAATTACACAAAAATATTCAATTTCGCCTCTCTCCCATCTTTAATATAGATTTTGTCAGTGTTTTCGTTGTTTTTTTTTTCGAATGTCTTCGACTCTGTTTTTTATAAATTTGTTCATAAAGTTTCATCTTCATAATTTTCTAGAATTTTTCATTTTGGCGAAGTTCCCGAGTGAAGTCCAATGTTAGCCATGCATGGAAGAATACGATTTTAAGACAATACTGTTCCTATATTGGCAAATTGATAGATTTTTAGTATTTTGTGTTGTTTCAATTGTAGACATTTTAACCTTAAGGTCATTCGCCTCTTCGTACCAAAAAAGCTTTGTGACCCTTTGTGCGGGGTTGGGGATCGGTGAGGTGTGCAGAGTGAAAGGCATCGACTAACCCATAACGCTATACTCGTCCCCTATAGATTTTTAGTTGTTGTAGTATTTTTGTAGCTGCAAATAACATACCTTGCCAGATCAAGAGCTTTCTTGCAAATTTAGTGGCACAAACGTATTTGAATTTTCTGGAGACATCATCTCAACCAATGGTATCATATAACTTTTATACACACGGAAAGAAATCCATTACTGCTGTCATGATTAGAAAATCATGAAACCAATAATTTTGACTTCTCATGAAATTTTGAGCGATAAGTCTTCTCCCATGAAAATAAATCATGGTCTGAAAATGCGTTACTAGAAGAATGTATTTCTTTCAAAGCTCGTAACTCAAATTTTCTATCCAGATATCACTTTGAACCCTGTGCTTCAAGTGATGTGATGGATTGCTTATTAGGTTAAAGGTAAGGTAAAAGCAACAACTACTGAAAATGTGTTGTTTTACTCACATTCTGAAAGAGAATTGACAACATAAAGATAATAAGCCGAAAATTGACGTCATAAAAGAATAAGTATAAGTATAATATTTTAATTGTTATTGATTCAGATTAAAAGAAACTCGTCGTGCTTTGTTTTGATATTCCAATGTGCATCATTTGAGACATTAGTTAAAATCGCGTAAGAAAACGTTCCATTTATTTCTATTTGAATCGACACATTCGAAAACATAACGCCTGAATTTATGTTGCAAAGATTACCATCATACTAGAAACACGCCTGAAGTTATACCCAACAACGTCAAGTGCGTTACGCTTAAATTTCAACGAAATCAGTCCAAATGGATCATGATTCGAGAATTTTTGATCATGGTGTATTATCATAACATGAAAATATACTATTTTCCCCAAATCATGACTCATTTTGCTCATTTCTAGAATCGGAATTTTGGCCGTGCAGGAAGCTGCTCACGTACGTTACGTCATTCATGAGGATCTAACCTTCGTATCTCGCGAAAATTGTATTGTACAACTTCCAAACACGCCTTTTGATTACTAGATTTAGGTTCAGTGTTCTGTTCGGTTGCTTACTGACCCGTAATAAGTAAAACCCTTCTCACGTCAAACACGAATTCGTCGGTCAAATATTAATCTTCGTTAGTGGATTCCATCAAGTATAACATCTTTGAAACGGAATACATAGTGACGAAAGTTTCAGCACTGAAAGAGAAAACAAACTGCTGTGAAACATTTTTGATCCGATAACAAGAAGCACTGCAGTAAAATAAACAGTGTGTCCACATATTAAATGACTCAAGCTTCACATTCGCAAATACTGACGTTTGATCGAAGAACCAAGCGTTAAAAACCATTCTACTCAGCCCAGTGTACAAATATACTTCATGTCATTCTATATACTTTTTTCAGTCCACTCAATTTTCTCGGATATTTCAATATCTTGGGCTCATTAGAAAATTATTATTGTGCCATTGAACAAGTTTGAAGATCAAATGACTCTATTAGTTGCTAAGCATGCCCAAAATAGTAACAATATTGCTGTGCTCTGTGTAAATTCGAAGTTTTATTATTCTATAATACTGATTCGTGGAAAATAACCGTTCACATTTTTTATTTATTGTCAACAAACACATCATAGAGGAAGTGCAAAAGTTTATAGACAGTATTCGCAATAATAGGAAGAATATTTTCATATTCACAACATAAAAATATGCGACTATTATTGCACTTATTTCGAGTAATTATTATAACAAAATGATAACTAGTTTATTACCATAACAATTGAAGTCGTTTTATTAACTCCTTCAGTTTTTTTGTACTATATCAATTTGTTTGTCTATTCTTCATCGAAAAGAGAAAATTATGCCAATACACCTATTCTAGAACTAAAATTTATTTTCTTCACTATCAGTCCAGTAACGGTGATCTGAAAAATCCGATATACAATCGATAGACATGGCACTGCTAGTTGATTTTCAAAACCGTTCGGTCATGATTCGTATCCGGTGATTCATGCCCATATATCATACCTATGTGCCTAGTGTGACGTAAACCATGAAATGGAGAAACATGTAATCATCTGCAAATGAAGAAAAAGTTGCTCATTGATAGTCATGATAGATTAGTAATATTTTCGATTTCGATTGAATTTTTTATGTATACACACAATCATGCACACAATCAAATGCGAATAATTACTACTGGTGCAAGCAGCGTCTGTCCAGCATCGTTTTCCTAGCGGCACGTTTTTCAATTTGCTTGCGGTGTGAGCCCATGGCCAAATACAATGTTCATCTGGAGAAACTTAAATTATGCTCAGTTTCACGAACTCATACGCAGTCGTACGCAACGCTTTATCTTTAATTGTTTAAACTTGAATGATTGCAGAAAGGTTTCTTAGATTCAAAATTAACTATTAATAATGTTAAGATCTTTCGTAGAATTGCATTAATTATTTTTATACCATATGCACCTACTGAAGGAATTTTAATATTACCTAAGCTAATTTTTACACACGTTTCTTTCTCCAGCAAGTCTTTCCACCTATTTATTCGTCATTCAAAAGGCTATGTATTCAATCGTGTGTAACTATAGAAACAAACATGTCCTCATCTTGCTTCTGTTAGATATTCAATTCGTGAAAATGCCATAAAGTAAAACGCATAAGTATCTTACGTTTATCTTTGCTAATTGCGTTTTTGCCAATCAAAATACCCTGAATCGTTGCATGTTGGAGGTGTGTCGAATCAAATCATAACACAATAAAAACTTGCTCCGAAGCCACGCTCATCAAAATCCATCCGCTGGGGCATCTCTTTGTTCATATCACGTGTTTGTGCATCTGCCTGCTCGCAAAATAAGCTTGGTCTTATCAGTGAAGCTGGGTGGGTGAGTGAGTGCGAATAATAAAGAAAAATTTATTTCACTTTCGTTCGGAGAAAACGATTATGCTTGGTTTGCTACAAAAAAAATTTCACTGCACTTCGGATAATGGCCCATAAAGAACCTTCAAGTGACTATACAAACAATGGCGGTATTTTAACGAACATATATTCTGCACCTTCTGTCCACGAGGGCTTTTTAGTATTGTTCGGAAAAGAAAGTGGACACAAAGTAAGATCATCGACATCGAAAGTCATGACCTTTCGTGGGCTTGGTGGACCTACCTAACGATGTCCAGATTTCGTTAAAAAGTTGCCAAAAGTGCAATATATAACTTTATCTTACCACGTTGAGTGAAGCAACTATTTTTTGCGTTACGTACATACATTCTCCGTGTTGTCCGACAGAAGGGCAAGGTATATCAACAATGTATTTATGGTTTCTTTAAGGCTGTATTGAATTATGTTATGACGTTCCTATAATATCAGATCGACGAAGCATTCGATTTTATTTTTCAAGAAATTTAATACCAAATATATAAAGATTTGTCAGGACAGTTTACCATAAGCTGACCATTTCATTTCGACGGAAAATGAAGTTGACTAATAAAACATAAAAAAGTTGCTTTGATGTTTTATTATGACGCAACATGAAACATAAGTTGAAAATCATGAAACCGATAATATTAACTTCTTATAAACTCATGAAGGTTTACCAGATATACGGATTTTTCAGATTTCAAGTACATTGGTAAAATTTACTGAATTTTGTACGGATTTTGCAAAATACTGATTTTATATAGAACCTAATATAATATTACAGAAAGTTTTTTCTGCTGTATCATATGATGATAGATAGATAGATATCATATGATGATAGAGCTTGACCAATCGGTTCGACAATCGGACCGACTTCGGCCGACAAATTTTTAACTGGGTTAACTCATGCAAGTTGAACTCAGTTAAACTAAATTGGAAGCTATTGAACTGCGCCAGAGCAATGCTTCGCAGCCAGAGACCGTCGTTAGGGGAGCTTAGAATTAAAACAAAATTTCAAAAAATCGAGTGATGAATACCGCAAATTGAATGCCGGTTTATATACAGGGTCCGGCACTCGAAGTGTAACCAATTAAAAAGACCATAAACTCAGTTTGGAAAATTACTTTTACTTAATTCAAAGTACAAAATGTGTAAAAATAATACAAAATTCAGAATCAATTCACTTTTGCTCGATATGACCACCTTTTGCCTTGACTTGATGACTTGAGAGAGCGAAGGAGTTGCTTCGTTTGGCCGAATGTGACTTGCAGGTATTTTGGCCCACTCGCGGACAATAACTTTTTTCAGCGCCTCGAGACTGGTGTATCTTTCAGTTCGGACTTTGCTCTCCAAAATGGCCCAAAGAGAATAATCCATTGGATTCGCATCTGGTGAATTCGAGAGCCATTGTGTGGACGTGATGAAGTTCGGAACGTTGTTTTTCAACCATTCTTGGTTCACTCGAGCTTTGTGAGACGGTGCCGAGTCCTGCTGAAACCATTATCTGTTGCGGGTGCCCAAACCATTATCTGTTGCGGGTGCTGCCTCCTGGTGACCAATCGATGACTCAAATTCTCGTATGAACGGTCGGTCAAATAAACCCTATCGTTTTGAGAGTTTACGAATTGCTCAATTGGAAAAATTTTCTCGTCAGAAAATACAATGTTCGGAAATTGACCGCTTTCGGCCAAACGAAGCAACTCCTTCGCTCTCTCAAGTCATCAAGTCAAGGCAAAAGGTGGTCATATCGAGCAAAAGTAAATTGATTCTGAATTTTGTATTAATTTTACACATTTTGTACTTTGAATTAAGTAAAAGTAATTTTCCAAACTGAATTTATGGCCTTTTTAATTGGTTACACTTCGAGTGCCGGACCCTGTAGAGCTTACGTCATGAGAGTTCAAACGGACCTACGTAGGAACCCTAGGAATTTTTGGAACTTCGTGAATTCGAAGCGAAAATGTTCAATCATTCCTCAGAACGTTTGTTTTGACGGAAGCAGTCGTTCATGTTTCCAATCTACAAAAACGGTGATCGAAAGGACGTGAGAAATTATCGTGGTATTACGAGCCTATCTGCTGCCTCCAAGCTATTCGAAGTAGTTGTCAGCTCTGTTGTTCTTTCTCGTATAAAAAGCTATATATCAACCGATCAGCATGGATTTATGCCAGGACGATCCGTTAGTACAAATTTGCTCGATTTTACCTCGACCTGCTTTTCGCGTATAGAGGAAAGGGTACAAATTGATACAGTATACACCGATCTAAAAGCGGCATTCTATCGTATAGACCACCGAATTCTATTATGTAACCTGATGCGACTTGGTGCATTACACAAGTTCGTTGAATGGTTGAGTTCCTATTTGTGTGGTAGAGTCCTACGTGTACAATTGGGAACCTCAGTTTCATCCCCGTTTACGAATAAATTAGGAGTTCTACAAGGCAGTAATATGGGTCCCCTTCTGTTCGCACTGTTTTTCAACGATGCCGCTTTGCTGCTTGGTTATGGATGCAAGCTGATCTACGCCGACGATTTGAAGCTGTAGTTAGTAATTCGTAATTATGAGGACTGCGTCCATCTTCAAGAACTGCTAGATGAATTTGTCGCATGGTGTCGACGAAACCATCTTGTGATCAGCATTGCCAAATGTCAAGTGATTACATTTCACCGAATACTTCGTCCATTAATCTTCGACTACTAAATTGATGGACAAACACTTACAAGAGTTGACCGTGTTAACGACCTTGGTGTTGTATTGGATGCCAAACTCACATTTAATCTGCATCGTTCTGCTATAATGTCTAAGGTAACGAAACAACTCGGATTTGTAGCTAAAATCAGCAGAGATTTCAAGGATCCACATTGTTTGAAGGCGTTATACTGTTCCTTAGTGCGACCATTGCTGGAAAATGCCAGTTTGGAGTCCATATCAACTCGTTTGGAATTTGCGGATTGAGCGTGTTCAGAAAAGATTTATTCGGCTTGCACTAAGAGATCTTCCCTGGCGAAATCCCTTGGATCTGCCACCGTACCCTGATCGATATCGCCTGTTAGGTCTTGACACCCTGGAACGACAAAGGAAGATTCAACAAGCTGCGTTTGTGGCGAAATCGACTCTCCAAAGATCCTGTCTCTCATCGACTTCCGGATTTCACAACGAACTCCACGATCAACAGGTTTGCTACAACGAAGATTCCATCGGACATCGTTTGGAGCCAACGAACCTGTTGCAGCGTGTGTTCGAACTTTCTCCCTAGTTGAAAATTTATTCGGTTTTGGTGAATCATCGCATATGTTTGTTCAGAAAGTGTCGCAATCGCAAACAAACAAACAAATGAACAAACTTTCAGAATGCATTCAAAGGTTGTAGTACATGTACAAACTTTTGCGAGAAAAAGTTGATCAAATGGATGAAAAACACAGTTTTTCATTGGAGCTTTCTGGAATGTCTGCATAACTGGTAACCATGATTACGAATTTTACAACGTTCAGAAAAGAAGCGAAGAAAAAAACAGAAACATGTGATTGGGTTGTCGATTCTAGACGTCAGAGTTCTGTCAGTTCAAAGCTGGAGCGCTTATGACCATACTTTCGACTCGGCACACTCTCATACTATACTATACTTTGTGCAGTTCGATTTGGTGTTAACTGTGCAATAATTAACACTGAAAGTTGTTTCAGACTTTTTCTACGAACAAAATGTAAATGTGTGTGTATGTTACAAATAATGTCACTCAATTTTCTCAGAGATGGCTGAACCCATTTTCACAAACTCAGATTCAAATGAACGGTCCTATGGTCCTAAAAACAGCTGTTATATTTTATCCCGATTCGGTTTTTGGTTCCGGAATTACAGGATGATACACCAACCGACTTCCGGGTCCGGTATTACAGTGCGATTAGTGAAAATTTTCAATTTCATGAGTATTTTTTCACAAGTGATGGCGAAACGAGATGCACAGTTTTATAAAACTTACTGCTAAATTCATCTAGTTGGCAGATCTTGTTAGTGAATATATAAATCTATTTTAGACTACTAATCCCCAGTTTCCGCTTCCGCAAGTACCATAATAGTGAAGAAAAGCTCCAAAAACGAAACTCACACGATGAAAAAAATCATCATTTTCGCAAATTTTTTCCAGAATTATCGTTCAATTTAAATTCAAAAATTAAACGTTGGGGTCTGGTTTTTTTATATGTAGGAAGTGTGTGCTTTCGAGGAAAACGCGTTTAAATCAAAAATCTATAAAATCAATAGAAACAATTAATTACTCCAGGGAGCCCGTAGGGTCGAACGTTTTCAAAAAATCATATTTTTTCTTTTATAATTTATTAAAACGAAACATTTCAAGAATGTTTTGTCAAGTTTTGAAGTCAATTGAAGTAGAAATCTTGGACCTGTGCGCCGAGCTCTTGCTTCTTCGTAGAATGAGATAGCCATAGATAAAGGTCAATAACTTCCAGAGTTTCGTTCTAATAGGCTTGAAAATTTCACAGAAAATTCTTAGAATGATTTACATATGAAAAATAAAGAAAATAATAAATGATTTTTCAAAAGTGTTAGACCCTACCCGCCCCTTAAAGAAATGTAAGTGAGATCCTTTTTGCAGTTTTTAATCACCATTTCTAATTCTTCAGAAACCGGATTCAGATGACCGGAATAGCCGAAGTTGGTTCGTTTGCCAGCAACGAATATGACCTGAACAGTTTTGAACCTACATAAACCTAGACTGACTATCTCATGCTCTATTTCGATTAAATCAATTACACGAAATTCAACAAACGAAACAAACTTGCGTTTCTGTTACGTTTGCATACAAAAGTCAAGCTAAACAGCATGAATCAGCAGCATAAAACATGTAGTAGGATTATTATTATTTTTATTATTATTATTATTATTATTATTATTATTATTATTATTTTAATAATTATTATTATAATTATTATTATTATTATTTTTATTATTATTATTATTATTTTCATTATTATTATTATTATTATTATTATTATTATTATTATTATTATTATTATTATTATTTTACACCGGCTTTACATTCTTTTATTCTTTCGGTCGCACTTATCATAAAATAGCTAATACTTTAAGCAGCACCGTCTTTTACCAATATCACACACTAGTAGCAGACATCCGTAACCGTTACATTTTTTATAACGTGTAAGACATAGAACAAAGCACGTATCGTTCGTTTTGCGTTTTCTTCTTTCCCCGTTTCACCCCGTACTGGTGTTGTACATATTGTATATTTTTATATATATTTTATATATTTATATATTTTCATGCCCACAAACTAACAAGCTCTTCAAACTGGAAGAATTTAACTGACAGCTTTATGGGATTTGTACCTGTCTTTGACCATCGTCCATGAAAAAATACTAATGAAATTGGTAATTTTCCACTTATCACACTTTAGCTCGGGAACCGGAAGTCGGATCTGGATCTGAATAAAAGGTTCTATATATTTTTAGGAAACACAGACATGTACTAAGTTCATCGAGCTGAGTCGAATGATATATGACATTCGGCACCCCGGGCCTTGGTTAAAAAGTCGGTTTTCACAGTGATTGCATAGCCTATATGAGAAAGACAAAAATCTCATAGTCCCATAGCTATTGAATTTCATCATGCTTTCATAGGGTAAAAGGGGGTTTAAAATTTCAGACCGTGATTCAGAGCGAAGATGCAAAATAGGCACGGAAAGACCGAAATTAGCATTTTGGCGAAAAAATTAGTTGATTTTCTGATTTTAGTTAGTTATTTTTTGAGACAACTAAAAAAATCTTACTTTTGCTAATTTAGATTTTTTAATTCTAATTCTCTTAATAATAATAAAATATTTGTTGAAATGGCTATTTTTTTTAGTTGAATTCACCAATTAAACGTGCTGTCATTTCTTAGCTAAGGCACGCTTCATATCCATTCAACTAATATTTTAGTTGAATTAGAGAAATAAAACGTTGTTTTCAACCAACATGAATGGTTAAATTGGTTTCTGCAATTAGCAGCTATATGGCGCTCGTTAACACCGTAATGACTACTAGCCATTAGATGGCACACTACTACCGAAAAAAATTTCAGTCGCGGTTATCTTTTCTATATTTGCAGGTATAAATACGATGTTGTATTGGAGAAAAAGACATAAGCGAAACATAAACTTCTTTTTGAAAATTTTACTTCTAAATCGCTGTTTTCTTCATTCGACTTCGCGAAATCGACTCTCTCACTGAAAACTTTGAGCACTCGGAAAACAAAAACCGAATACAAGTAGTACACCGGAAGGCGTAGCCCGGAATGAGAAGATACAAAAAAACATCATTTGACGTGTACAATTAGAGTGCAACATTCGAAACTCACTTCACTGTTTCGCGTAAAAACATTATTACCCACAATCGCTTCAACTGCGCACAAATTCTGAATAAATACACTTTCCACTAACAGTTTACGTCATTTTTACATATCGGTTTAGAAATTTATATAGGGATATATCGTAACACATGCGAAAAACATCTAAACAATTTGCGAGCAGTTTCAACAAGACTGTCCCTTTTAGCTTTTTAATGGATTGTTTTGCTTTGACACTGCTGTCCTTCAGTAATGACGGTGATAGATAAATAGAATCAAAGTTTCTGATTTTAATAACGAAATTAGTTGTCAATGAGAATTTCGTGTTGGATTGAAATATTGCTGGTTTGTGTCCAGAATATTCGCCAACTAAACACATTCTCTAAAAATAAGAGTTTTTTTCAGCACAGTAAATTCTAAATTTTAACTAATTTTATAGTTATTTTGGAAATTTTGTTGTTGAAATCAACTAATTCAAAAACAGTAATACGAATTAGGCGCAGAGCTAATTTCGGTCGTTCCGTGGGGTAAAATTCTTCTAGAATTGTCTCAAAACAAATTCAATTTGTAGGCTACATTAGTTGATTACTAAACGAACCGACTCCGGCTATACTGGTTCCAAGTTCCCGGTTTCAGAAGGACCGGAAAAAGTGGCCAGAACTCTAGAACGAAACTCAAACAATTTTCTCAGAGATGATCTGATCGATTTCTACAAAGTTAGGATTAAATTAAAGTTCCTACAGTCTCATAGGTCGCTAATTAAATTTCATCCGGGTCCGACTTCCGATTCTAGATCTATAGAGTAAAGTGTGTTTAATCATTTAGTGCGACGATGCAAAATAGAGAAAAATTCTTATTAAATTGACATAACTGTTTACAAATTGAAAAGGTTATGTTAGTTCATACTCAAAGAAAGTTTCTTATTTTATTCAAGAAGGGAAAAAAACTCTTGACATAATCTTCTGGTGATATTTTTGAAAATATAAGTAATATGAGGAAGGCATCATCACACCACTAGGTGGATTAAAAACGGATTTTTCCTCTACCGCCACCCCCATAGTAGATGGAATACGGAAATTTAGCGCTCACGATCTGGCGTCGTTGATGGGAAGGCAAAACGCCTACATGTATTACAAAAACTACTAAAAAGTTAACTTGATTATGGGAAATATTCATTTAATAATTCAAAATTATGTTTTTTTTTATCCACCGGTTGAAAGAGAATTGACATCATGAAAGATAATAAACAGATTGTCTGAATATATCGGATATATCTGAATGTTTACTACTATATTCGATTTATCTGTTGTTGTTGGAATTACGTTTCGAAAGCTAGCGTAACTCGAGAAATAATTTCGACTTTTAATTTGCAACACCATCTAATAAAAGTCTTAAAAACCTTGTTTAACCACTTTGTTCAATTTGTTTCATTCCACCACAAGCAATATTGATCCATCTAAATATTTTTTTGAAAAAAAATATTGAAAACCATTCCACAGTTTATAACAAAATTAATTGCAAGATTTCGATATGAAGTTTGTTTTTATGAGGTTCGCAGTTCGTTAGAGTGAATTTTCATATACAAAATTAAACCCGGAGCAATGAACGTCAAACTTCTTGAACAACTCGTTATTTTAAGCGTCGTTGTTTTTCAAAAATACAATATTTTAATTATAAATTCAAGTGATTTAGATTGATTGAATTGGAATTTACCTCTTAAAAAAACTGCTGAGCTTTTCACTATTCAAAGGTATAGTATTTTAGACATTAGGTTGCGTGAAAAATTCCAAAAATGAAGGAATCGGATACAAAAATATGTTTATAACACCATTTCATTAAATCGTATTTGAAGGGTAAGTCACTTGAATTTAATTTGACAAGGTCACCATCGTAGCAGAAACACGCCTGAAGTTATGTCCATCAATGTAAATTGCGTTTCGCTTAATTTTCAGCGAAATTTGTCATGGTTCATGATCTGAGAACTTTTAATCAACGTCTATTATCATAACATGAAAATATACTGTTTCCCTAAATCATGATTCGTTTTGCTCATTTCGAGAAACGGATTGTTTCCCATGCAATATCTGAAAATCTTTAATCTTGTTCATATGTTCAAGTAGGGTAAGTGTACAGCGAATTGGACTTGTGCTATAACAAATTTCACACTCGTGTCGGAAAGATTATCATCAAAGTTGATTCATCCACGTTCTTCATTGGCAACAACGTTCAACGGTATTCATTGTATGAGCATAAAAAGATACTCATAAACAAATATTCCCGTCCAGTCATAACGTAGCCGCATCCAAAACAAATTTCTGAGCGTGTCGAAGAAAGTGTCCTTCAGAATACCAATTACTATACAGTCGTAAACGAAAGTGATTCACTCAATGTGCATTCAACCGAAAGAAGCTGACAAAAACAGCAGGCCACGATTGCATAATGAATTACTCATTTGTGTGTGATCGGTGTCAAGTGAGTCAGACAGGACGCATTTGTACGTATTGCTTGCGGATGACAGCAACATGAGTGTGGTCAGGTTTATCCGAAAATTGTGTAAAATGACCACATGCGCTAATAATCTCAAGGTTGCTCAATAAATAGTAATAGTTTAGCATTAATCATGCTTACAAACTGATTGAAATGATAGTCGCAAATGGAGGATCAAAAAAGTAATGATTGTTAATAGCTTCATATTGCATTTCGCATTTCGTACCCTGAAAGTTTCCTATTGATTCAACAACTAAGACCATGTCTTCCATTTTTTTCTATAAATACTTTTTGTTTTTCTTCGTCGAACATCCATGTTACCAAATATAATAGTTTAAGTTTATTAATTATTAATCTTATGTGCATGCATCGTATAGACTTCCCTTTTATCATATTTTGAAGTATTCCTACACGGAGAAAAATCTATGGTACTATCAACCATATTGAAGGTTACTTCAATCTAATTCCTACATTAAAATTTGCACAACCATGTTTTTGATTTACTTTGACTGACTATGAACTTCGAAATAAACTGGAGTACAAGGTTGTTTTCAGCTCCGATTTTAAGGTATTTTCAACAAATATTCGTTTGAAACAACTATAATTATAGTTGTTCCAGTTTGACAGCTGAAAACTATTAGGTAAATTCAACCATACTTCACAACTTATTTCAAACAAAATTTGGATTACACATACTGAGATTTTTTTCTAAAATGAGCAACAAAATAGTGAGTGCAATCATTACTTCTTGTTGATTCAAAGAAAAATTTTTGTTCGAACGAAATGAGAAGTTTTGAGGTAAAACGCAGTGTTTTGGTTAAGGGAAAGGAAATGAATTTAATTCTTTCGTTTGTTTTTTCCACATAAGTACATTGCTTTAAGTTTTGTAGTTACGTAGTCATAAATAAGTGGTCCCTTCTAAATTATGTAGATCTATAACATTGCTATTATTGTATTTAATGTTACTTTCTACTACTGGCTTAGTTGTAGTGCTTATTTCATACGATTGCAAACATTAACATTTACTGAATTAAAGTTATACTTCTCTTGTTCAGACCGGAATTGATTAAAATATATTTGACTTTCGTCGTATGTAATTTTCGAGGTTGAGAAATTGTTTCTGACACAATCATATGCAAATTTAAAACCGGATTTTATGGCTATGGTTGAGCACATATCTATACGATTACTGTTAATTCTACAATACGCTATGAATTCTTTATGTTTCGATTCAAACCTCATTGACCAATGTGTGTACCATGTACTGTACCATGTTGTGATGTTTCGAATCGAGAGTATCTTAGAATGGTTTTACATATTGATTATGATGAAATGTTATAAGTGATTTTAGCTATTTGACCAACGGTAATAGAATTTCTCTCAAAAGTAAGATGTGAACTATTTTTACCAAAGCACATGCAAGCTGCCATACAGCATCTGTTTCGGGCACTAGAGGACCTATAATCAACGGAAGAAACGTTATTAATGTCTTCGACTCGTTGGTAGTACGTTTGATTCTTTTCATTTTAATATAATGCTCTTGAATATCATGTATAATGTTACTTGAATGCACATTTGCACAGTTTAGTTCACACTTTTTACAATATAAAATCACTTCAAAAACAATGGAAACTGAGATGAATCGAAAACTAAACACAGTCGAGAAGAAGCGATCTAATGATGAAAGCAACCGAAGCAAACTGAAAAACTATTTTGTTTTGACTTAATCGTCAGGATGGTATTTACCATAACGAACATTTAGGTTATTTATACTCAACATATATGTTGATTCAAAGTAATATTTTAGATTGAACTGATTTGAAATGTGTATCATCCAACAAGCTGAATTTTGATTGGTACAACTTTAAATATGATTTAAAATAACCAATTTTTTTGGTGTAATCAAACAATTTTGATCTTACAACAATAATATTAAATGATTAGAAACTTATTAAATTCATAATTTGGATTAATATAACTCATTGGTTTGAAACAGACAATTTTAAGGTTCGATTCGATAAATATTTTACTTTGATTTCAATAATATAATTAGTTGTTTCAAACTAGACCAATTCCTCTCTGTGTATAACTTGCATATTTAATATGAGTGTATGCAGTGGAGTGGAAATAAACGCATCCCTATTCCATCGCTGTGAAAACAGTTGTCTGATACAATTTTTCTATATTTCTCTCATCCAGATGCTGTTATTGATCGAACATAATTTGTCCTCTGTTTAAATTTCATCAAACCAATCCCCGAAGCATTTGAAAGTCTAAACTTAGGCCGAATCTAGGCGGGATCATGCTTCCTTGAGAAGACGATTAGCTGTGTCTTCTTCGTAGAGAACTCGATACCCACTGTTTCTCTTTGATACTTGTTAGAAAATTTGTTATTTGTTAGAAAATATCTACCAACGAGACCAAATTTAATTAGTATTGCTGATCGGCCAGCTTAACAGCCCGAACGAACAAAAAGTCCAAAGTATTCCACATGCAGGCAAAATGATTTTAAAAATAAACTAACTCCGGGTAATTTCAACGAATTTTGTAGTTGCTACACTTCTTCACACTCTTGTAGCTAGTACCTAAAATCAGCAATTGGCAGAAATTCTGAGGGGTTCTCCCATCAGGTTCTAGAAACACTTTTCAAGGATTTTGTTTCGCCTGATTTGCATCTAAGTATTCTTTGCACTACTAAAGGTTGAAAGGTCTTTTGGTTACAGTTGCAATGTTACCGAAATTAGAAATGCATCTGGCACTGCCAATTGATATAATGATTGTTAAATTATCAAAAAATCTGTTAATAAATGGAATGCAATATTCCTTTTGTGGAATTCGACAAACAAAGTTTGTTTCAACAAACTGCGCAGCCGATTCGTAGCATACAGAACTATTGCATGACGGTTTCTACGGTCCAACTGACACTAAGAATCATTCCTGGTCAAGCCCGCACATACGACAGCTGGCTTGTAATACCAGTGCTCTATGGTTCAGTTACTCTGTAAATCTGATGAATCTAGACGAATTAAAGTCGAGCAAAAAGTAAATCTATAACGCATTTGGACGTGTAGAAGCTCAGATCGAATTCTTAGAAATGTTGAAACCGAATCTCATAAACTTAGATTCCATTGAAAGGTATTACGGTCACATGAGTACCCGGGCAAAATTCCGATTCTAGAAATGAGCAAAATGAGTCATGATTTGGGGAAAATAATATATTTTCATGTTATGATAATACACCATGAATAAAACTTCTCGGATCATGATCCATTTGAACTGATTTCGCTGAAATTTAAACGTAACGCACTTCACGTTGTTGAGTATAACTTCAGGCGTGTTTTTGCTATGATGGTAATTTTTGCAACATAAATTCAGGCGTTATGTTTTAAAATATGAAGATTTCATATTAGAGTTAAATGGAATGGAGTGATGAACGTATTTTCTACGCGATTTTAACTAATGTCTCAAATGGTGTACATTTGAATAGCAAAACAGTGAAAAGCACGACGTACTTCTTTAAATCAGAATCATTAACAATTAAAATATTATGTTTTTGAAAAACGACGACACCTTAAATAACGTGTTTACTTGCGTTTATTGTTCCAGTTTTGATTTTGTGTTTCAGAATTTAATCACATAAACGAACTGCTAGACAAAACAAACCTCTTGAAAGGAAACTTTATGTCGAATTCTTGCAAATACCATGGATTGATTTTTCCTTTTATGTTATTAAAACATCGTTTGCAAAATCGTCTTATTTAAAATATTTAGGTGAATCAATGCAGCTTGTGTTGTAATGTCTATGAAACAAATTATTCAAAGTGCTAAACAATTTTTTTTCTGATTTTCGTTAGATGGTGTTCCAAATTCACAATCGCATTTAATCGTTGGTTTACGCTAGCTCTCGGAATATTAATCTAGCAACAACGGACACATCAAATATGTAAAATTTATTCAAACAAAATGTAACATTGATGTTTGTCAAATGAAATGTGTAGCCGTGTTTAGTCTCTCATGACGTCAATTTTCGGTTCATAACTTTATGTTGCCATTTCTCTAACAGCCGGTGGGTAAAACAACACGATTATAACATGAATATGCTTCAGGATCAAGTAAACATTTTCAATAGTTCTTGCTTCTCAAAGTCCGCTTTTTGCCTTACCATTAATCTATTAAGCAATCTATCACATCAAATTACAGAGGGTTCAAAGTGATATCCGGGTAGAAAATTGGAGTTACGCGCTTTGAAGGCAATACATTCGTCAAGTAACGCTTTTTCGAACCATGATTAGTTTTCATGGGAGAAGAGTTATTGCTCATGGTTTCATGAGAAGTTAAAATGATTGGTTTCATAATTTTCTAATCATGACAGCAGTAACGGATTTCTACCCGTGTAACAATTGAAATACCATCATTTGAAGCGACGATGCGAACCACAGAAAAAAAAACTCCTTTTAATTTTTTACCATGAAAACTTTTTAATTCTTCAGTAAAATCTCCATATAGAGCGATACACTTCACCAATCGGTCCTCTAACATGTTGATGCCCTTTGAAAAAAAAAAGATTTGTCAAGGCTTCAAAATAGGCTTCCGTTTTTGCAATGACCCCAGCATTCGACGAAACCTTTTCAGATTTGGAAATAGATACTAGTCATTGGGGTTCAGGTCAGGAGAATACGGAGGATGGTCGACTAATCCGTACCGCAATTCGTTCAGTTTCACTGTTGCTTTTATGCATGAATGGTCTGGTGCGTCTTTTTCCATAGCTAGATGAAAACCAGAACTCGTCTGACACGATCAGCTGTTTTCAAACACTAGTGGATAGATTGTCATGAAATTTGTTATTGGACCATTTAGAGGCTTGTTCTCCACAAAAATATATTATTCTGGGCGTCGTTCTGTAAAAACGCAATTATAAAAAAGGGATCAGATGGATTGAATTTCAAATTGATGTTTAGAAGAAATTCGCTATTTGCTATTCACTTTTTCTCTATTCAAAGAAATAGGTTTTGAAACATTCGATATAGTCAAAAAATAATGTGATTACACGCACAAAAATACGTTGATCATACCATTGCATTTCTCTCTCATTTGAAATGTTTTTATATTTTATGACCCTTGATTTTATGCTTCAAAAGACAAAAATACGCCTAAAGTTACCCGTCACTGCAAGATGCGTAGCACTTAAATTCCAGCTAAATCGATCCAAATGGCTGGTGTGTTATCATAACATGAAAATACACTCTTTCCCCGAAATCATGACTTATTTTGAACATTTGTGGAATTGGAATTCTGCACGAATTAATCATTAATTGATATACTTGATGACACATTTGAATAATTTGAATCGTCTTCGATTTTCGTTAAAGATTTCGATCTTTATGTGATTGTCGTTCCGTAATTGCCTTTGTTGAAATTTGACGAAGCTTTTTGCTACATGCTGTTACTGATTCCTCTGACGTTTTACATTACAGACTAACAATTCTGTATTAATTTTAGATGTACACAGAACTGATTATTGTGGCGAGCACACATTTTTGAAAAAATGACTTGGCTTCTCTGGTTTTCCACCCTTACACTTTGGTTATTGACCATTTATCAGTTACAGTTACCTTTATTCAAATGGATGTTTTTGAAAACAATGTATCAATGTCAAATTATATTTGAAAAGCAGCACTCATCCCAGTCTGAAACTAAAACACTATACACTCACATTATAAAAAAAAACAACTAAATCGTTGAAAGAAAATCAATTGAGCATTTGAAATGCTACAAATCACCTAACTGTGAATCTATAATACAACGCATTCACATTCAATGAAACAAATAAATCGATGAGAGAAAGGCAAAATCAAACTTGTCTCCAGCTTCAAACCGAAAACGAAAGTGTCTCTAACTCATTTTCGTTGTCAAAATTATTTTCCCTCATTCCGTTTCAAATTGCTATTTATTGTGATCATAAATGCCGGCCTCTTTCATCATGGAATCACCTCGCAGCACAACATAACAACATTAGTGTGCCAATAAACGAGAAAACAATGCAAGTTTACGTGTAAAACTTTTCTTTTCAATCCACATAAGGCGAAAAAAAGTATACACCAACAAAAGTGTCATAAAAAGCGTCAATTTTTCCGCTCCTATTCGGCGGGTGAAACATCGAAAGACGCTTTTCAACTTCCCACGTGCGTGCGATGGATAATCGTATAGAAGTGGTAAGGCGCAGACTGTTTAATTGAATTCGAACAAAAACGTCGACCTGATTCGGTGCCGGTGAGCATAACTTAAAAAGCACAGTAGCTGCGAGCTATCGTGGAGAGACAATGCCAAGATTGTGCGGTTCAACCGGAAATTTATTATTGTGGCATCCCATCCATGCCCGACCTAATAGATTATATCTTTCAACGCACACGCATCTAACCGACGATAATGTGCGAATCATAATGGTGATGCTCGAAAAGGAAAACGATTAATGTCGATTTTAATTGATTATATAGCTGACCAACACCGGTACTGTCACTGTCACTGTCTCTCTCCACCTCCCCCACGTTCAATGATGCTGGATATTAATTTGTTTGTATACACTTCCACCGCTAATCTCAAACAATCTTAAACACCATCACGGAACTAGTTTTACATCCGTCCTAAATGCAATTTCACGCGCTGCACGCTGAGCTATTGGAAAAATGGATACACTTTCAAATTATATACCCAGCAAGTGATTAACACAAATCGATTGTGTCGTTGTTTCCACCTAGGTCTGAGCTCTCGGAGAGATTTTCACACTTTTGCGACCATTATTAGTATGACACCGAACCGAGGACAGTGAAATGCTTTGTGGTTTTCTAACCAAACAATTATGCAGTCATAAGTTAAACTGAATCTGTTACCATTTTGGCAGAGACAGAACGACTATTGAAATACTTTCAATGATTTAAAAATAAAACTACTAAACTGTACTGATATTAAAAAAGCATCCTTGGATTAACATATAACGACAAAAGGCTTACCATTACCACCACGGGTTGCAAGACCATCTAACGATCGCAATGTAAAATTGCTGCAAGGCAGGGACAGTGTAAGATAAACTATATTTAATAAATCTCACCGGTCGGTTAATAGTAATGCAGTAATCCGATTTGATCAAACTGGCTCAAGAAGCACGTTCCCTTGATTCACTGATGATGTGTCTTGCCATACACTAAGAAAATTTGATAATTTTTTTTACCGAATTTTCAACAGCTGAACGTTCGGAAATCAGTTCGGTAATTGAATTGATTACTGATGGAACGGTAATTAAAATGTTGTTGAACTGTCAAACAAATACCGAACAGTTCTGTAAACCAAATGGAATAATCTATCGAAAGGTTCGGTAATTTTGTTGTTGATTTTTTTTTATTAAAAAACACAAGTTTTTCACAGAAACGAGTGATGAAAATTGATTTCATTCCCATAATAGATCCACGAAAAAAGAAAGATATATTTATCAGTTGCTTCCGGTAAAAATTAAGAAAAATGAGACTTCTTGTCCCGGATGACCAGAATTATGAGCACACCGCACAATCCGTCGAATACACCACACAGATAAAAATATTTTGTGAATTTACATTAATTTCATGCACATATTTGGAGCAGGTAATTGAATGGAATGTTACATTCCAAAACTAAGCGATTTGTAAATATACAGCCTTGTTCGATGAAAAAGTAAATGCATTTCAATGTAATTTCACATCAATCATGGTTTTAAATAATATTTTCGTTTCAACTGATGTCTGTTTAATAGTACGATTGGTTTACATGTCGTGTAAGTTTCATCTTTTCTTTCTGTGCAGAACGATATGTATTGGCAGCAAATGGATATGAAATTATTTTCTGATAATAAATAAACAAATAACTGATGTTTTAAAAACATGTACCGCAATCCATACAACGAGCCTTTCAAAAAAATGTTTATCGTTTAGTAAATTTAAAGATTCTTGTGGAAAATTTGACAGTTAGCTTTCGCGACAATCAGAATTTACGGAAGCTCGGTAAGTGGAAGTTAATTCTACCATACAGACGACATGATTTTTACCGTACCGTAGTCGAGTTGCCGTATTAATTGTATATTCATTAACAAAACTATGTAATAAAAACTAACGTATAACTGATCGTTCGGTATGAATTTGACTATTATTTGTAAAATAAAATTCATTTAGGGGAGACCGGGGGCAAGCAGGACATTTTTATGAAATTGGAAAAAAGTATCCATTATAACTAAGCTTTTACCTAAGTTGTCTATACGGTTGTGTAGTTTCATCCTTCAGCTACAATTCTCACTTTGTGGTATAGAAAAATAGTTTCCGTAGAAAGTCACCAAGAAGTAACCAACCCAAAATCCAAAATTTCTGAAACCGGACACTTTTTGGAAATTGAAAAAAACACCCATTAGACCCTATACAGTAGGGCGCTAAATCCTAGGATAACTGAGCGCAAAATAAATGAAACCGTGTTCGAATGGATTGTCTGTTAGCTTCAACCTAGCGTGTTGGGAATCTAGGTATTGTCTAGAAACTTTACACCCTGCAGTACCAAATAATTGATGTTGAAACTGACTTTAGAGTCTTTAGTAAGAACTCTTTGATTAAGTCGCTACATATAATGAACGTTTTACTCAAATTTATAGTAAATCTTGTATAATCAGTGATAAGAAATTGAATGGCAAGTTTTAATAAGTGATAAGAAGTTGAATAATAATAATAAAGATATCAATATTTAGGTATGTTTCAAGAATCTGTTAAGAATTTCAAGTCGAAAATGGTTGATCAGGTTAAGCCCCACGTTTTTGTCCGGCTTAGCTCCGTACAAACAATTCATTTTTGAGACGCGAAAATAATTTAATTTTCCACGTAATCAAAAGCACTCAATAATCAATAATCACTACAATGCACAGAAATCAAATATGTCATTTATGAGGAATAAGTGTCTGATTGGTGTCTGAGCATTACTAACATGTGTTTTTTTTTTGTTTTTTTCACAAGGTGAAATGCATTTACGCACGGAGTGTGGGACTCTCCACAGGACTACCCAACTGTTGATTGGAACTACCCATTAAAACACTTTGGATCTCCAACCCTACCTCCCCGGCACCACCGCTAGGTATTACTTCGGTGTGGAAGGCTATTGGTACTCACAGCACCCTCCCCAGATTTATGCAGAATGGGGATCAGCATCCTGCTCTCGAGGGATCGACCAGTTGGATGACGAGGTCGGTCCAGTGATGCCGGCTGGAGGGTAACTTCCGGTTCACTGGCGCCTCGACGACCCAAAACTGATGCTACGTCGCGAAACTACTCGACTAGTCTCCGCCAAAAGATCTAGTCTACACCGACGGAGGGTTCCCCGACGAGGGAAGTTCTCCCGAACCGACGCTTACGGTACGCGTCTACGTCCCGACCGAAATCGATCCCATGATTCCGGTTGGAGCGTGACTTCCGGTTCACTGGCGCTCAGACAATCCTAGCGGTACCACGCGACGATCTACTCATCTAATCCCCGACAAAGGATCTAGACTACTCCGACGGAGAGGAGGAGAATCTCCCGACACCGAGTCTCTTACATCACACGGGACACCCGATGGAGTGCCGAGGTCGGTCCCGCGATTCCGGTTGGAGCATGGCTTTCGGTTCGCTGGCGCCTCGACGACTCGAATCGGTGTTGTGGCAACTACTCGACTAGCCCCCGCCGAAGGATCTAGCCTACACCCACGGAGAGTTCCCCGACGAAGGAGGCCCTCCCGAAACCGACGCTTTCGATTCCCGTCATCGCCCGACCGAGAGGATGCCTGGGTCGATCCTTTGATTCCGGTTGGAGGATAGCTTCCGGTTCACTGCCGCCCCGACGATCCTAACAGTTTTACGTACTACTCGTCTAGTCCCCGACGATGGATCTAGACTACTCCGACGAAGAGCTCCCCGGCGAAGGAGGTTCTCCCGGACCGACGTTTATTCGCTGATCCCTCTTGAGCCTACTACGGTTGCACGCGGCTAGCGGTCGCGACTGCCTGTTGTTGTTCCGCACTCCATTTCCGCTGCAATATGCCCGCAATTTGAGATGCCGCGGTCGACACTGCGTTCCAGTTCTCTACGCAGTGGCACATTCTCTGGATCAGGTTCTCCGGTGTGGTGTCAATGCCGCATGCCTCCAGTAGCTCACTCCTTTGAGCCGCGAAACGGGAACATGCGAACAAGACGTGTTCTGCCGTCTCGATCTCGTTTGGGCAGCCAGGACATACAGGGGATGTCGCGTGGCCGAACCTGTGGAGGTACCATCTGAAGCACCCGTGACCTGTGAGGAATTGCGTCAGGCCGAAGTTCACTTCTCCGTGAGGTCTATCTAACCAACTCGAGACCCTAGGTATGAGCCGATGTGTCCACCTACCCTTGGTTGAGCTGTCCCACTCTTGTTGCCATCTGCGTAGAGAAGCGGCTTTAGAGGCCCTACGGGCGTTCCTGCCTCCTCGCATGCTGTAGCACATGTACTAACATGTGTAGTAAGGTGCGATTGACACACTACTCCAAGCGATTCTGAACGCTAAGAATCGACTGCGAAGTCTGTTGTAACAGAAAGGCCAAATTCCACAAAAGAAATGTAATTCCAAGACTTTGCATTCCTTTGTACGGACAAGTCGATTCTACTTGGATGCATAATGTTACCCCAGATAAAAATTATCCAGCACTCGATGATCAAGGTAGTTCATCATCTCGAATGGGAAAAATCAGCAGAACTGCAATAAGAATCATTGCCACGGGAGCCTCAAGGCGAATGGCGTATAAAAATCCACCGAAAGCTAATGAGCATAGAATCCTTTTCCATGGCACAAACGAACCGCACAGAATGCAAGTCGATTCAATACTAATTTCAATTGTGTGAAGAGGCTCAGTTTAAATATTCGCGTCCATTCTATACGAAATGCAAAAAGATTCAATGTATACGAAATTGTCGCTTCTCTTAGGGGAAGCAATGAGTACGGCTTGGTAAACATGGAAAATTATATATTGTTCGTTATTTATAAACGCCTCATAATTGCTGGTTTATAAGATATTCGAGTAGCCCCGGTATCCCCTAACCAAAATATCGGTTATTTCTAAAATTATTACTACAGATTATCAAATTTTGCAATATATAAAACATTTGTATAAAGGGAACGAATAAGTTAGAGCAAATAAAAAGCAACCAAGTAAGCAAGTTTAGTTTCTCTTCCGAATGTTATGACACGATCACAACATTTGCCTTATTATTACCAGTAATAATCAATATTCAAAAGTGGTAAAGTATAACAGATTGTAGTTAATTAGTACACAAATTTTAGTAACTTAGTTAGAAAATATGAACGATTACGAAGTCGAATTACGATGATAACAGAAAAAAGTGTTATATTATAAGATATTTCTAGCAAATTTTTAAATATTTATTCCAGTTGCCAAAATGTTGGGAGAGCATGACAACTCCAATAAATATTTTGAAGGGGCAAAAAGTGCTTTTCCCATAGTTGCCGTCCCTGCCTGCAATACACAATATCGAATGTTTAATTGATACTCGATTCAATCGTCGAATGTTTCTTTTTTACCAGTTGCCAAAGAATCTTATTAGGCTTATGATAGTGTACTTCATAGACAATGTCTTGTAGATTGAAAGACAAAGAGTGAAAACTGGTCCGAATGCTCGTGGACGCATACGGCCAAGGTACGAATGGTGTCCCTCCTCCGATCCCATTAATTAAATTAAACTTTCTTCAACCTATATGTTAACATCTTCGATATCTCACGATGATCCCCCGCTGGAACCACATTCTGTAGATTCAATGGATGCAAACGCAGGTGTTTATTAGTCAACAATGACAAACAGTGTCTGTATCTCAATGTCTGCTAGTCGAATAACATCTAGGAGTCGGATATGCAACATCTAGTTCAGCAGCCGGTAGCTTCGTGAAAATGCGCACAAGAGTAGAGCAGAAAAGTTGTGCTTAACACTTTCTACTTTAAATAAATGATAGTTCAATACTTGATACATTATTGGGTGTACTGCGCAGAAAAGAAAGTTTATGTTGGCCAAAATATAAGCAAAATTAAAACAATAAGCTTAAGAATATACGCAAAAGTAAAAGTCAATTATCATAAATAACACTCTCCATTCAACTTGAAAGCATGTTATCCTTAACCTTTCCCCTTAACATATACTAAAAAAAGAAACAAGAAGGGGATAAGATAATCGTTTTACTTATACTGAAACTCGTTACCTACCTGTTCAATGAGTATTATTTTAGCAATTGTCTTGCTGTTTTTTATTATCAAACCTGTCGCTTCGATCTACACATCTTACACGAACGCCTTGGTCCCATGGATATAATTAATTCACATGGACGTGCTGGGGATGCAGCTCAGCTTTGAGGTACACTGTCTCGCCCTGTAGGGTCGGACCGCTTGCCAGCTGAAGGAATTGACGGGAAAAATTTATCGAACTTATTCTGTCGAGGTCGGCACAAAGCCAGGAAATGCTCTTCCTCCGAAACAGGCTCGGCTGTCTACTAAATCACACGTTCCTCTGTCTGGGTCGACCGGTGGTGAAAACATTTTATTCTACTTTAAGGTCGCATAAACTTGTCACATGGCGTGAACTGCTTTCTTTCCCGATATTTGACGAGGTGAGACCGTGGCAACCGAATGACGAGCCCTCGGGTCGTCCATTATCATCGCGGTCAACATCGCAATTTGACATATTTTCCATTCGCCGGCTTCGGCATGTTTGGCATTTTCGAATTGTTTATTGATGCTTATACGCGTCATATCTCGTTCACCCAAAAGATCGGTTGGTCAACCAGCGATGATTGGCCACGACCAGGGCAGTATTGATGAAGGCCGTCCGCAGCGTATCCAACCGGCAAAAAATACGCTTATCACATGCAGCGGTACGATCGCGATGTTTGGCCAACGGAACGGTACAGATGGCTACGAACACGCTAAAAGTAAGCAGTAATCCGACAATTTCGCTTCCTTCTTTTTCGGATGTTCGAGGCCGGCGGCCGTTGACAAAGGTGAGATTCATCGGAAAAAGCATGCTCCTCGGTCGACAGAATACTCCCCGACGATACGATACCGAAGTATGCGTGTTGCTGGCAACATGCTACCACTTTCACTGCCTCGGGAATTAATTTATTCATTTAAAGTTTCTGAAGTGACCTTTTTGTCCCATTTTTGTACTTTATTAATGTCTCCTATAATCGAGTAAAGTTTTTTAATGGATTGGTGATTATGAGGAGGGAACGATTTTTCGTTCGACCCCACCCAGAGATCGTATCAACAAGATTGTATCAATTAGTAATTGCTGTTGTTAAACTCATTTATATGAGTTAAGTGTAAATCACTTCATTGAGATTGAATATCACTGGGAAGAACAGCTCGTAAATGCGGAACTCTGGTCCAAGAGAAATGTTGAGACGTTTCATTAATCTCTACTAAAATCAGTAAAATCTCATTTCATTGTCCTATTACACTTTGCTAAATTCTTGCATTTTTGTATTATAATATTCCGTCATTTAAATATTCCTAATATCCGTTTTGCTAATCTACTAAGTTACATACATTGCAGAAAAAATATCTAGCTAACTTACTTACCTTTAATCAAATTACTCTTGGTAATACATTCCGTTACGCAATATTAAGCTTTCGTGCTAACAAGTATGCGGAGCAACTAAATGTAATTGAGTTGATAAATGGTGTTTTTAAGATCTTGCTGATTTGTAATTTAAATAAAACACATGCCAAATTATGAAATGTTTTATTATTTTTAGATAATTTCTTGGCATTTACATTTAAATGTGATCTCGAGCATATGGCCGCCACGACTATTTTTCTCAAAGGTCATTCTAGAAATCCAATTTTCGACCACTTTTTCAAGCATTTGAGGGCGTATTTCAGCAATGACACGTTGAACATTGGTTTCCAAAGCATGCTGGTTTATTCACATAAACCAATGACTTTACGTACCACCACAAAACATAATCACAAATCATAATCGAATCACATGAACGCGGAGGCCAATTCACCTGTCCATTTCTCGAAATAATGTTATCGTTGAAATGTCCTTTCAATGAGTCGATTATTTCGGCCGCAGTATGATAAGTGGCACCATCCTGTTGATACCACATTTCGTCGACATCCATATCATGAAGATTTGGCAACCAAAATTCATTCATCGTGGTTCTGTATCGATTTCCATTCACGGTAACGCGCCGTCCTTACTCATTTTTAAAGAAATAAGTACCCATGACTCCACCAACCCATAGACCGCACCTTTTCATTCTTGTCGATGACTTGGCATCCAAAAAAATGAATGTAGACCGAAATTTTCTAATTACGTTCTTTATGATGGTCTCAGACGGACGTTTATGTGCTCCATAAAATTCACGAAGTGCTCTTTAAAAAGTTTTAATTGAATAATTAAAATAAATTTTCACGATTTAGAAGTGTTGTTCTGAAGTTAACCTATTCATGATGATTTGCCAAACAATACTGAGTAGATATGTCATTTTACACTGTAAAAACAACTTTCAGACAATAGAGTAATTTCTGTTGGAAAAAACAAACCGCCTAAAAAATCAACAGTTATAAACACATTTTATGTAATACACCGAAACCTCCATTTACGAACTAAACGGGGTTCGTAAAAAAAGTTTATGTTATTTGGGATTTGGTTCGTAAAAAAATTTTACGTTATTTGGAATTTACTTCGTTTTGTGTAATGAATGTGAAAACCTCCAATCACATGGCCATTGGAACGGATGTGATAAGTGGGTGCAAGAAAATGATGTTTGGAAGTGGTTCGGAAATCCAAGATGGCGACTTCCGGTTTATCGATATTCCTTAAAAACCCTTACAATGTGGGTATTTTCGGAACGGGATTGATGAGTAGATGACGGAAAACGATGTTTGAAGTGGTTTGGAAATCCAATATGGCGACTTCCGGTTTATCGATATTCCTTAAAAACCCTTACAATGTGGGTATTTTCGGAACGGGATTGATGAGTAGTTCACGGAAAACGATGTTTGAAGTGATTTGAAAATCCAAGATGGAGACTTCCGGTTTATCGATATTCCTGAAAAACCCTCACAATGTGGGTATTTTCGAACCGGAATTGTTGAGTAGTTGACGGAAAACGATGTTTGAAGTGGTGAAAAGAAAAGTGAAAATCCAAGATGGATTCCGGTTTGTCGATATTTTTAAAAAACCCATACAATGTGGGTATTTTCGGAACGGGATTGATGAGTAGATGACGGAAAACGATGTTTGAAGTGGTTAATTACGGTTTTATATTTCGACATTCTAAAAATTAATATCGAGTCGCAAAGGTTCCTTTATCAGGAAGAGCCATACTGAAGAGGTGTACATTGTTTCATCCCATTCGGAGAAAGTCGATCCTGTCAGTTTATCTGCTATTTATTTCTGGAATTGCTCATAAATGTTAGAAATTCAGTGTAATGTGGTTGTCTAACTGACTCTTACCACTTGAGCCAAATAATATCCCTTTTTCTCAATGGCTTACAAAATGTTAAACCATATTCCGACGGGCAAGTTGACATAAGATTTTGATAAGTTTAAATTAAAACAAATGAGTATTGATGAGAGTAACAGTACTTTTTTCACCCTTATCACATACACTAAAACAACTGGAATTATTATTTTATTTTTTTTTATTCAAGAATATAATGTTTAAGGCACACTGCTTTAACTCTAAGATGCCAAGGGCTTTTACTAATTTAAAATTTACGACTAACTTAAAACTAGGGTTGTATCATTAAGTAATGTCATATTTGGGTCGCAGTGGTTGACTTTGGCAGATCCAGCCTTCATGTGGTGATCGGCCGGTGATCTGAATATTTCATGAGAGTCTTCCATATGGCGTTGGTGAATATTCATGTTGGCCGCATTCTTCGGTCCGTGTGGGTCCGCGGGAAACACCCCCAGATTACGAATACCCGGCGGATGAGGAATCGGGATAATCGGCGGAAGTTAGTGTCGAACCTGCAGTTGAGAAATAATTCTTAGCCACAGTTGAAACAACGTCGATAAATAGGAGGAACTTTCTAAGCCAGATGTAACAGATTACACTTGTATATTAATGTGTTTGAGAAACTGGTATATGAGAAGCATATATGAACTATCCCGACTCGCCAACACATCCCGAACCGGAACCTCAGGCGGTCTACCTCGGGCCCTGAGGGATTCCAGTAGCTTCGACCTGGCGTCGCGATACTCTACGCACGACCACACGACATGCTCGATGTCCTGATAACCGTCGCCACAGGTGCAGAGCCCGTTCTCCACGATCCCGATACGCCGGAGATGTGCGTTGAATGTATAGTGATTTGACATGAGTCGTGACATAACACGAATGAAATCACGACTCACGTTCATCCCCTTGAACCAAGGTTTCGTCGATACCTTAGGGATAATGGAGTGTAGCCATCGTCCCAGTTCGTCATTGCTCCATGAAGTTTGCCAACTTTCGAGAGTTTTCTGACGAGAGATACTGAAAAATTCATTGAAGCAGATTGGTCTTTCATAAATATCACCTTCTAATGCGCCCACTTTAGCCAATGAGTCTGCCTTTTCATTGCCCGGAATGGAACAATGCGAAGGGACCCAGACTAACGATATTAAATAAGACCGTTCAGATAAAGTACTCAAATGTTCCCGTATTTTCCCCAGGAAATATGGGGGACACTTTCCTGGCTTCATTGCCCGGAGAGCTTCTATTGAGCTTAGACTGTCCGTGACAATGAAGTAATGGTCTTTGGGCAAGGTTTCAATGATCTCGAGGGTGTACTGAATAGCAGCTAATTCTGCGACGTAAACTGAAGCCGGATCACTGAGTTTGTAAGAAGCGGTGATGTTTTGATTGAAGATGCCGAAGCCTGTGGACTTGTTAATGTTTGATCCGTCAGTGTAAAACACCTTTTCACAGTTGACTGTTCTAAATTTATTATAAAAATATTTGGGGCCACTTGAGGGCGCACGTGAGCCGGAATTCCACGAATTTCTTCTCTCATGGATGTGTCGAAAAACACAGTAGAATCAGAAGTATCCAAGAAATGAGCACGGTTGGAAACAAACGAAGAAGGATTAATATTCTGAGCCATGTAATCAAAATACAAGGACATAAAACGGGTTTGAGAATTAAGCTCAACTAACCTTTCGAAATTTTCAATCACCAGAGGATTCAAAATGTCGCATCGAATGAGCAAACGATATGAGAGATCCCAGAACCGGTTTTTCAATGGGAGAACACCCGCCAGCACTTCGAGGCTCATCGTATGAGTCGATTGCATGCAACCCAAGGCAATACGCAAACAACGATACTGAATTCTTTCCAGCATGATGAAATGAGTGTTCGCCGCGGATCGGAAGCAAAAGCATCCGTATTCCATCACGGACAATATCGTTGTTTGGTACAGCCTGATCAGGTCTCCTGGATGGGCACCCCACCACGACCCGGTTATTGTACGAAGAAAGTTGATTCTTTGTTGGCATTTTCTTTTCAGATACCTAATGTGACATCCCCAGGTGCCTTTGGAGTCGAACCAGACCCCGAGATATTTAAATGTGAAGACCTGAGCTATGGTTTCACCCCCTAGTTGAAGCTGTAATTGTGCTGGTTCTCGCTTTCTCGAAAATACAACCAGCTCAGTTTTCTCCGTAGAGAATTCGATACCCATTTGAAGAGCCCATGTGGATAAGTTGACAAGAGTATCTTGTAACGGCCCTTGCAGATCGCCAGCTTTGGGTCCTATAATAGACACAACGCTGTCGTCGGCAAGTTGTCTTAGCGTGCAAGATGTGTTGATACATTTATCGATGTCGTTTACGTAAAAATTGTATAGAAGGGGGCTTAAGCATGAGCCCTGAGGAAGACCCATGTAACTGAATCGTATTGTCGACAAATCACCATGCGCGAAATACATGTGTTTCTCAGACAATAGATTATGTAAAAAGTTGTTCAAAACTGGCGAAAGACCATGCTGATGCAGCTTCTCAGATAAGATATTTATAGAAACTGAGTCAAAAGCCCCCTTGATGTCTAGGAAAACTGACGCCATTTGTTCTTTACGAGCAAATGCCATTTGAATTTCTGTTGAGAGCAACGCAAGACAATCGTTCGTTCCTTTACCCCTGCGGAAACCAAATTGTGTATCTGAAAGTAAGCCATTAGTTTCGACCCAATTGTCTAGACGGAAGAGAATCATTTTTTCGAACAATTTCCGGATACAGGAAAGCATAGCAATCGGCCGATACGAATTGTGATCGGAGGCTGATTTTCCTGGTTTTTGAATGGCGATCACTTTCACTTGTCTCCAGTCATGTGGAACAATGTTGTCCTCAAGGAACTTATTGAATAAACTCAACAAGCGCCTTTTGGCGGGGTCTGGCAGATTTTTCAACAAGTTGAATTTTATTCTGTCTAATCCCGGGACTTTATTGTTACATGACAAGAGTGCAAGTGAGAGCTCTACCATCGAAAACGGTGTTTCGTTTGTATTTGGTGTCGCGGCGCGGGTGATCTTCTGTTCCGGAACAGAGTCTGGGCATACTTTTTTAGCGAAATCGAATTTCCAGCGGTTGGAATATTCCTCGCTTTCATTCGTGGTGTTATGATTGCGCATTCGTCGGGCTGTGTTCCAAAGAGTACTCATAGATGTTTCTTTCGTTAAGCCGTCTATAAACCGACGCCAGTAACCGCGTTTCTTGGCTCTAATCAAGTTCTTAGTTTTAACGTCTAACGCCGCGTAATTCCGGTAATTATCAGGTGTTCCATTTTTTCTGAATATTTTATACGCGGAGGCTCTCTCCGCGTTTAAATTTGTGCACTCTTTGTCCCACCACGGGTTGGGAGGACGGATGTTAGTTCTCGCGCCGGGTACACGTTTCGTCTGAGCTTGAGTCGCGGTGTCGAGAATCAAGCCAGCCAAAAACGTGTACTCTTCCTCCGGAGGAAGTTGATGAGTTCTTTCAAGTTTCTCAGATATCGAGGTCGCACAGCTATTCCAATCAATATTTCGTGTGAGGTCATACGAAACATTGATTGTCTTCGATGGTTTTGAGCCGCTGGTGATTGATATTACGATCGGTAGATGATCGCTACCGTGGGGATCAGGAATTACCTCCCACGTGCAATCCAACCGTAGCGATGTCGAGCAAAGGGATAAATCCAGCGCACTTGGTCTTGCTGGTGGTGCAGGAATCCGTGTCATTTCTCCCGTATTCAAGATTGTCATATTGAAGTTGTCGCAGATATCATGGATCATAGTTGATCTGTTATCATCGTGAAGACAGCCCCATCCCGTACCGTGTGAGTTAAAGTCTCCTAAAACCAACGTCGGTGCAGGAAGGAGCTCTACGATATCACTGAGCCACCGATGCCCAACCGAGGCTCTTGGGGGAATGTAGATGGAAGCAATACAAAGGTCCTTACCTTTGATTGTAACATGACATGCGACAACTTCAATACCTGGTATCGAGGGGAGGTTAATTCGATAAAAAGAATAGCACTTTTTGATCCCCAAAAGTACTCCTCCATAGGGATTATCTCGATCCAGACGAATAATGTTAAAATCGTGAAAGTTTAAGGGTATTTCAGAAGTTAGCCAAGTTTCGCACAATGCAAATGCGTCACATTTCAGATTGTTTACTAGAAATTTAAATGAATCTATTTTTGGGATAATACTTCTGCAATTCCACTGTAAAACAGTGATTAGATCCGTGACCTCGGTGGATGATTTAGCCATCGAAAGATACAATCGCTGAAAGAAGGGGCCAATTTGCAGTCAACTGCTTCAAATATGTTTTTACTGTTGGCATGAAAGCAATTAAAATGCTTCTAAGAGGGTCTGAAATATTGAAAGTTGTAAAAATCCAGTCCACAACATCAGAGAACTTTATAAGTCCAGCACCTAGTTGGTTCTCTGGTGGATTTTCAGGGACGCTTGGGGATTTTTTAGTCCCTGGAAGCGGTGGGAATTCCATCTCGGAATTGAGTTTTCCGAGACCAGGAGCTTTTTGCTTCGGTGATTTTTCCCGATTCCCGTTAGCTGTAACTTTTCGAAGCCCTTCGGAAGACACCTTCGAACCCTTACTAGGTAGCTTATGAGAAGATTTATTCATTCTTTTCCTACAGCTATGAGGGACCGCTGAAGATGGACCTTCCAAAGGGTCGTCAGAATCGCTCTCGTCAGTTGACAAGCAGGCATATGGATTCGTTGCCTGTTTAGGAGGGGTGGCACTCTTAACCATCTCGGCAAAGGAACGCTTGGAGTGTTCCTTCAGGGAACGCTTCATCCGATCTCCTCGCAGTTTGTAAGCGGGACAGTCAGAGAGGTCATGCGGACCCTCCTTACAGTAGAGACACTTTTCAGCATCCTTACCGCAAGAGCCGTCCGCATGAGCTTCCCCACAGTTAGCACAACGTGGCTTATTGCTGCAATGGGTAGCTGTATGCCCCAGTTGTTTGCAATTGGTACAATTCATTATCCGGGGTACAAATAAACGAACAGGCAAACGAACCCGGTCCAAGAGGATGTAGTTGGGCAATGCCGAGCCGGCGAAGGTCACACGATAAGAGTCTGATTGGGGATAAGACTTTGTTCCATCCCCGGCGATCGATACTGAATGCAATCGCTTGCAATCCAGTATCTTGACATTCTTAAGTGAGGGGTCTTTAAAACAACCCGCCCCGTACTTAAGAATATCCTCGCAAGTCAAACTCGAATCGGTGACCACACCGTCGATTTCGACTTCACGAGCTGGCACGTAGACGCGGTACTCCAGCGTAAAAGGATCATTTTGAACAAGCTCATTAGCCTGTTTTGAGCTGGTAAACAGGACCCTGAGCTTGTCTGGCCGTATTCTATCTATACTTTTTATGGTATTATATCGCGAATTCAGGTCCCGCGATATTTTTAAAATATTCAGTTTTTTTTCCTTTGATTTGGTCCGGAAATAGACCGCGTAAGGCCCGGCCGGTAGTGCGAGCCCATCAGGATAGCTCTTTATGCGGGACTTTTTACTGACAAGGGAAGTCTCCATTTGAACATCGGGAGCGGGGGGGGGTAGGTTTTAAATTAGACATAGCGGAACTACTTCCGCGCAAAAACAAATGATTCGGGGGGGAATATAATGGTCAAATAAAGAAATAAAAATAAACGAAGTAAAGGTACTTAACTAAGATCCAACGGGGGACATCAAGCTGGACTTCGTCGATCGGCGTATCGCCGCTTTGATGATGTGCAAAAAACCTCCGAGAGGAAAAGGCACACTTATTTATAATCCTCACACAATGGCCGCTTGTTTATAATCCTCACACTTGGCCTTGATCGGCGAAACAATAATCGGCTAACGGTACCGTTTCGATCGACCGCTCGCAATAAGGCACTGTTCTATTATATAATGCGAAAAAAAAAAACCTCTCAGAGGAAAAAGCACTATTGTCTATCACACAATATCGTCCGACCACTTTATCACACACACAACTGGTTTTCAATGCTTTCGCAGTAAATCCAAATCACGTCCGTTCGCTCGGAAGGTTGAAACGGCAATGAACTGGAATTATAAGTGTAACACTGAAAATAAAAAAAATTGAACACGGTCATTGATTTGAAACCAAATTTTAATGTTTGTGATTGCTTTCAAATATTAGATTGAGACTTCCAGTTGTTCAATAAAATATTGAAAGCATACAATATCACCCTCATTCTTGTTTACGTCCGTATCCGCAATACGACGAACGGGTACTTTCGAACGAATACAAATAAGCCATTCTTGTTTTCACTCGAATGAATTCGAACGCGACTCGTTTGCCACAAAATATTCAAATATCAGTAAACTTTTTAAAATAAATGCTAAGCCTTGATGTAATCAGTCCAATTCATGTGATTAACCATATGCGAAACGCTAGAATGTATGCCATTTTAGTTTCAAACGAAACGTGTATTCGAACATCATTCGTACGAACGAAATGTCCCATTCCCGTATACAGACGAATAGACGAAATGCCGTGGTTTCGATTCGTCAGTTTAATGTTGCGAATCAACCGTTCGAACACATTGAAAAAAGTTTAACCGATCTCTAACAAAATTATTTTCGAATCTAAAGGTGATTTTTAATAAAATCATAAATTTGTGTTTTGCATAAATCATTTAGAAAGCAAAGCAGTATAGTAAAATGCTGTTTTTTTCTGGGGAGCCTTTGAATATATGCGAGGTTCAAAGTTTTTACGCATCAATTTTGCATCTATTAAGTACTTTATGGAAAATACGCCATGGGTAAACATGCTTTATTTTATATTAAATGCATGATTTTACCAATGAAATAAATATGTAAGCTATCGAAAACATGACAAAATTGCAAGAAAAATGCAACATATTTTTCGCAGATACTACTGATCGGCTATTTCAAATACTTATTTTTACTTTGCACGAAGTTTAATTTGAAAATTTTATTTACCGACTTGAATAAAATTGGTCCTGAGTACGATATTTATTTATTATGTATGTAGCATTCGTCACTTCCTTGATGCTTGCAATCTTCCTTAAAAAACTACCTGCGCTACCGATCCTTCTTTTGCACAGGAATCGCGTACGTACACGTTCGAGTGAAAACAAGAATGGCTTGTTCGCATTCGTTCGAACGTAAGCAAACATGATGATACAAAATCAGTGAAAAAAAAACAAGTCATATAACAAATGATATCAAAGATTTTTTTTTACAACTCAAATCTGTACCAGAACTGATAGTTTAAAGTTGGATGGGCGTTGTTTTTATGCATGTACGATGTTTAAAAGTGTGATTGATTCGAACGTAAACGGGAATACGAATTTGCTATACTTTCGAACGTATCGCATACGGCCGTAAACAAGAATGAGGGTGTATAACTATAACAATATAAAATTATTATAGCTGTTATTATGGTCATTTCGAAAATATAGTACAATATTCAAACAATAAACAGGAAACACCTTTGTCAAAGGCATAACATCTTTTTAAACGATATATAATCATATCGTAATGATCGTCAAAGAATACCGATACAACGGAACTCACCATTTTGATTTTTGAAGCGCTTTTAAACATAATTTCTCGGTATATACTCATCAAACCCGTTTAGAAAATACGCTTATTGAAAATGTTTTTAAGCAATATCAAAGAACCGGAAGTCGCCGTTTTGGATTTCCGAACCACTTCAAGCATCGTTTTCCGTCATCTACTCATCAATCCCGTTCCGAAAATACCCATGTTGTAAGGGTTTTTAAGGAATATCGATAAATCGGAAGTCGCCCTCTTGGATTTCCGAACCACCTCAAACATCGTTTTCCGTCATCTACTCATCAATCCCGTTCCGAAAATACCCACATAGTAACGATTTTTAAGGAATGTCGATAAACCGGAAGTCGCCATCTTGGATTTCCGAACCATTTCAAACATCGTTTTCCGTCATCTACTCATCAATCCTGTTCCGAAAATACCCATATTGTAAGGGTTTTTAAGCAATATCGATAAACCGGAAGTCGCCATCTTGGATTTCCGTTTTACATATTTACAAATGTATGTGTAGCGGAGGTCAGCGAGTCAAAACGAATTGTTTTGCAAAATATGTATGCAATGACTGAAGACTACCCAAAAAATGCAAGACTTATTTGGATATAGCTCTTAATTGTATGAGTAAAAGTTGACGAAATTTTGAGTAAACATTTTTAGAGTGTAATGTTTACATGTGAAAAATTTCGGCACAATCTGTGAAGCGGTTATCGAGAAGGATTACAAGCTAGAAGTGCTACGAGGAAAAATATTAGGCGCGGCTGGGCAAAATCCAGGCCCGCCCAAGAAGATGATCGCGAAACAGTAAGGAATCGACAATTCGACCGTATTCTGTGTTGTAAAATCGTTCAAAAGGCCTAGACGATCCCACGACAAGCTGGCTACAGAAGAATGCAACCTCGGTAACATAAGAAACTTAAAAAAAAACATATCTAATATGAGTTCATTCACTTCTTGAGAGTTTCATTATATTTGCATTCGTGTGTGTGACTAAACTGTTCATACATCGGTTGTTCTCGATACCGAACGGACGTTTTATCTGATTACGCTATCCGAGAGTCAAACCGAAATTATACTCGTGTGTTTTTCCCAAACTCGATTTGATTGTGCCGCGTCGCGTAAGCGGTTTCTGTGATGAGGCGTGAAAACATCTTCAAAATAGACTATTCGGCCTTCCCCATAAAGCCATCTTTCGAAAAAGTGCATGGGTTGTGCCGTACAGTGCTTGGCTTGAAGAAGGAAGATGTCATGAGACTGCAGTGCCACCGAGGTGGAGCGTGTGCTTTCGTGAAGGTTAGTGAGCTTGAGTTAGCACAAAAAGTGGTCGACGAACACGACGAAAAGCATCAAGTAGAGTTAGAGGGGAAGAAGTACAAACTCCGAATAACATTGTAGGATGGAAATGTCGAAGTGAAGGTACATGACCTCCCCGAAGATGTAAGCGAGGAGAAAATCGTAAAATTTTTGAGCGCGTTCGGTGAAGTATTAACGATTCGTGAAATGACATGGGACAAAGGGTTTGATTTCGGGGGAAATCCACTCGGAATCTGGTCTGTTCGGATGATCGTGACACGGAACATAGACTCGTGGGTTACGATTGATGGTGAACAAGCGTGCATTGTGTACAAAGTACAGCTACAATCCTGCCGGCACTGTAAGGATCAGTCACACACAGGCATATCTTGTGTCCAAAACAAAAAACTGCTTGTTCAAAAGAGCTACGCAAACGTTACAAGCCAAAATGTGTCACGACAGCAGCCGAAAAAGCAAAACGCTACGAAATCGGTCAATAAGCGACTGGCCGTAGCTAGCAACTCGACACCACCTCCACTAACGTCTGAAACGTTTCCCGAACTGGCTAAACCGGCTGGTACAACAACGCCTACTAGCAGCCAACCTACAGCAAGTATGATTTCGCCATGCGTACATCGGCAAAGATCGGTGTTACAACAAGAAACTGTCGCAAAACGACGAATTGCCCAATATCAGCGGGCTACAGCCGAAGTAGAGAACGAACAACTCTCCTTGCCGGGTTTCGTGGTTTTTTGCAATGTCGATCACGTGAGAAGAGGCACCGCTATCGCTCTGAAAGAACACATCCAGGTCTCTCACGTCGAGAGAAGTTTAGACGGGCAGCCTATCTTGCACTGAGAGTACAAGATACGACGATCTGCAATGTTTGGGCTCCCTCCGGTTCCTCACAACGTACGGCACGGGAGGAATTTTTCAATGAAACGTTGGCGTATTATCTCCGGCATGGTACAGAACACGTCTTTTTAGCAAGCGACCTCAATTGCGTGCTTCGAAACTGCGATCCGAGCAGTCCGAATCTCAGTTCTGCTCTGAAGACCACTATGCAGCAGCTGAAACTACACGATGTTTGGGAGAAGCTATGCCACCGCGATGCTTGTTTTACTTACGTCAACAGGAATGCCCGTTCTCGTCTCGATCGCATGTATGTCAGCAGTGGACTTCTCGACAACCTGCTAACAGCACACACGCACGTCTGCTCATTTACTGACCATAAAGCTCTAACGCTTAGGTTGCTGTCAGAGTGAAAGCGTCACTCATAGTGTCAAGACGCGCGTGCGAGTTTAGTACATTTGATCAAAGCAAACCTGTCAGAGTGAATGCGATGCGAAAACAACACATCGCATTGAATCGCTTCGCTTTACACCGCGTTTCACGTTCACTCTGACATCAACCTTAGACTTTGCCTTCCTTCACTAGGACGCGAGCACGGTCGTGGTTTTTGGTGACTGCGACCCCAAGTAGCAATCCGCAACTAGTTCTGATATGACAAAGTCCAAACTATGTTGCAACAAGAACACGAATATGTGTTTTATGTTATACTGGTTAAAACATGGTGACAGCAATGTTTCATCATAACATAACTAGTTACGAAATAGTAATTTAGGTTTCCAATCATAACATCTTTGTGTCATATTGAATTAAATATAATTTATAAGCTATCGCTACTTAAGCCAAACATATTTTTAATCACAACAATGCTTCTAGCCACTAGTTGAAAATAAGTTTATTTGACGTCAATAGTAGCAACCCATAACAAGTTTTGATACCACTTAACCCAACTGTGTTGCAACAAGAGCACGAACATGTTTTTATGTTATACTGGTTAAAACAAGGTGACAGCAGTGTTTCTTTATAACGTAAACATTAAACTAACTATCATTTGTAAGTTATCGTTACTTGATTCTAACATATCTTTAATCACAGCTATGTTTTTAGCTACTAGTTGAAAAAAGGTTTATTTTCCGTTGCGAAACCATTATAAATACGTTAACGTATATGTGAATCATTACAAACTTAGATATTATAAGATTATAACATATAATTTCTTCATTAATTCAGATAGTTATCGGTAAGTTTTCCCAATGTTATGATAACTAAAATGCAAACAAAACAACCTTTGTTAGCTTGAATATGGCGAACACAATATGGAGTCTCAAGAAGTGTATGAAACGTAAATAAAACCAGGATATTACCAAAGACATCATATTAACAAGATATCCAGCTCTCACATTTCTCGAACAAATCATTGGCAACATCCTTTTTTGCGAGCATGTCGCCCTCAGGTGAGTTCGCATCGAATCTCATACATAGAAGTAGGGGAGAGAAATGTCAAATTCGTGCGCGCCAAAATAGCAGGGCTGCACACCCATACAATTGACATGATATGTTGAATGTGATGCCGTGCGATGGCGTTGCTGAACTGAAGATTGATGTCGCTCCAAGCTGACAGGGTCTGATATTACTTTATTCAAAACTACTTTTTGCCGAAAATAGTGAAAGGCAGAATAGTCATTTTTGTTCTATGCACTGTCATAAACACGAAGAAAATAATATAGGGATTGAACATCGATTGTGATAATATTATAGTTCTCATGATATATGAATTTAAAATGATGAGAAATCACTCTACTTGGAATAATTTTGAGCATTCTGAACATAGTATTATTATTTTGTTTATTTTTTATATCTTTATAAACAGATTTTGATTGAAGGCGCATAAAAAACAGTTAAGTAAAATTGAATTCCGCTCGACAATTTTTGGATCGTTGTGAAATTAGTACCTTGTATCAAGTTTGTGACTTAAAGTACTCTTCTGCTTTTTTATTGAAGATAGAAAAGTATTCTGGATTCATTCAATGTTTATAATGTCGATGGTGACTAAGTTTCAACTAGTTTACTTAGAAACAAGTTATTTTCAAGTTATGAAAAGATAAGTTATTTCAGTATGGCATTGCAACGTAACGATAACATATTTTTAGCCGATTTAACAACTAGTAGAAACTGCGCTTTTTGAGTCATGCAAGTGGTTAGATGTTAGTGACAATCACTCAAATATCTGGTTGCAAACTAGTCACAAACAAGCTAGCGTAACAAAAATTGTTACTTGGGACCCCATCTACTAACCGATGAAAATGTCAAGGAGTTTCAGTACAAGTGGCAGTACTGGACCCGACAGCGCACAAATTATCATTCATGGGTGGAATGGTGACTGACATATGCTAAGCCCAAGATAAAATGTTTCTTCAAATGGAAATCTCATGAAGTTTTCGAAGATTTTCACAGTCATCATCAGTGATTATATGCTGAGCTACGGTTAGCGTACGACGGATACTTTTAAAACCCAGGAATGTTAATGAATGTTGAATGTTGGAGCTTCAAAGAAACTTCTCACACACGTTCATGAGAATCAATGAAACGTACGTCGCGGGGGAAACGACATCGGTTTTTCAACTGGGAGAGAGGCGAAGTAAAAAAAAATTATCATCACGCAACTACAGACGGAGGTGGGAGAAATCGTCGAGGATCCACGTGCCATCGAGTCGCACATCCCGACAGACTATTTCTCGAGTCTCTACGGTGAAGAAACAAATGACGAGAGCTCAAATGACTTTGTGTCAGAGAGAGTCATTCCACCGAACGACCCACTGAACGAGGCATGTACGAACGAGAGTACCACAGCAGAAATTCTAGCCGGAATACGTACTAGTGTACGCAGAAAATCTACCGACATCGATGGCATCCCGACAGAGTTCTACCAACGCATGTTCGACGTCATCCACCGAGAGTTAAATCTGCTGCTGAACGAAGCGCTCACAGGAAATCTACCCGCTGAAAGACCGAATAGCTGATTTGCGACACCGTCGTCGTGCCGATAAACCCATCAGCTTCGATCTGGACCAAGCGTTCGATAGAGTACGACACTCATTTCTCTTCCGAACCATGCGCTCACTCGGCATTAATGAAGATCTCATAAATCTACTTTCTGTAATCGCAAGCCGAACTTCTGTTAACGTTGGAGACTGGGAAGGGTAAGAAATCAGAACTACGTGTATACAAACAATGGATACGGTGAAAATCCTGGGTGTTGTGTTCGTTAATTCTATACGGATGATGACGAAAATAAACTAGGATGCGATAACAAAAAAAAAATTCGCTCAGCTTATGTGGCTGCACTCTCCGCGGCAGCTGACACTTCTTCAAAAAGTCAATACGTTCGGCACGTCAAGGATATGGTACATGTCATCGATACTACCACCCCTGCAGTACACACGGCTAAAATTACATCAACGATGGGAACCTTTCTATGGAGAGGAATGATAGTCGTCCCAATGATGCAGTTGACCCGCAACAGAGAGTGGACTGAAACTGCAACTACCAGCGCTGAAGTGCAAATCGCTAGCAGTTAACCGGCATCTTCGTGAGATCGACTCCCTACCCTACTACAAATCCTTAATTCGTCACGAAAATCCCCGCCCAATAATTCCAGCAGATCTTTCTTACCTCATACAAATCCTCTCAAATATATCCCAAATTCCCCACCAACTTCAACAAAACCCGTCCGTCGATCTAATACAATGACATTTCTTGAAGCAAACCGATCTGGCAAGGGTGGAACGGCACAACCCAACAAACGACTGGCCACGCACGTGGCGAAACATAGCTCTAAATCAGCTCTCCTCATCGCAACGATCGGAGCTGTATCTCCTAGTAGACGAGAAGATCGAACACCGCAAACTGTTGTTCGTTATGCACCGTACTCCAGATGAATTCTGCACACACTGTGGAAATCAAACGGAAGAAACCCTCTGCCACAAATTTAGTACCTGTACTCGTGTCGCGCCGGCTTGAACGGCCCTACAGCAGAAGTTAACAGGTATAACAAACGGATGGACACGCCTATCGTTCGAAGATCTCGTCAGACCTACTCTCAGAGGCTTGGACAACAGAAAAAGAGTGCAAATTTTGAATATATTTATAAAGTACATCTGCTTCGTAAATAAAAGAAACGGTAGAATAAATGTAGCTGAAACAATGTTTCACCTTGATTTGTAAATATTGTATGCTGACCTAATTCAAGATCTGACAATAAACACAAATATTTCACAAAAAAAGAAACTGTGTATTTAATTTTCTAAGAGATTTAAAAAAAGGAAAAATTTACATTCACCAGAAGATGCTATTCAATTTTATTCTGATCCAACTTTTAGTTCCGGGTAATTGTGCACGACGGACTAAAAAAAGAAAATTCTGTACTACTGAAATCCTACCATTATACAAATTATGAATAAACAACTTCGAGATGGAACTCACATATACTGATTTTCACAAACATAGAAGTTCTTGTGGTTCAATCTGCCACTTATTCCGGGATTATGAATGATACAGTGGCGTATCTAGAGGGGAGAGAAGGGGGCACTCGCCTCGGGTGCAACGTTTTTAGGGGGGCTGCAAACCAATCCTTGAGACCAAGGATGGGTTTTATCGTATCAAAGAACGCTCACTCGCAACTCTTCACACGATTCAATAAGTGCCATCAAAGAAAGACGAATATCACCGCAGCAACAAAAAACCGGCATGGTTCATTGAACGTAGAATATACACCAGTGCGAGAGCGAATTTCTCTTGATGACCTGTCTGATAATCAAAGGTTAGCTCGCTGCTAAGGGGATTCTCTCCGAAGCAACAAACGGTCGCTCATTCTCGTTTCGCGATCCGATTCTGTATGGTCAGTGGATAATTGCGATAGAATCATTTTACTATTGCCACTTAGAATATGTGCATATAACCTTTGTATAAGTTGTGTCTATGAAAATGTATGTGAATGCTCCACACAAGGGTTTTGAAATATTCCAACCTAGTATTAGAATCAACAAGTCGAATCATCGATTCGATTTTCTGCAATAATTGTCAACTTGCGATTCTTTCTTGGTAAATTCCACACAGCACCAATCATTATCAGACTGTAATTTTTTTAAGGGCCGTGAAATACTCAGAGTATGAAGTGGTGCGAAGAAATGTAGAAAAATTCTCTCGCGGTTCATGCATTGAGAGACTCGCGATCTTGTAGCATCTTCCACCGGATTGAAAATGTTGTATACAATATAGATAGAAATTGAGCAGCTTCTGTCAAATTTTCGGCAATCACCAACACTGCTTGGGACCTTTTTTTTGCTCGTCCAAATCATCTTTCCGGAGATAGAGCTCAACTTGTTTTTGCTCACTAAACCAACGATGATGGCGCAATTCTTATTTTGCCTGGGCGCCATACTTCCTCGGTACGCCGGTACGAGTGATAAAATAATTATATAAATAAAGAAAGCACACACACAAATATTCACACCCCATAATGGCATGGCTCTTCAAAATCGGGAACCCATAGAGTAGTTTTCAAAAGAATTCGGAAAAGAACTCACTTTGATTATTCAAATATGATCAGATTAATTTTCACAAAACTGGTTTCAAATGAAAGGCATTATAGCACAATTAAAAATACTACGTTCTGTAAATTTGACTTACTGTCTCGTAATTATGGGTTAATTAAAATAACGAGTAATATAAAAATCATTTGCAGTATTATGGGTAACGATTATATCCTTTCAGACTCAATTCCGCTATTGCGGTACCCTGCATACGGATTCAGAAGCTCTGCAAAAGTCTGAATACGAGTAATCAGTCATATCAGTGTGGCCGCAAAAAAAAGTGCCTAGATCTGCAATACTGGAATAGTATTTCCAATTCACAAATCTGTTTTAGATAATGGCAAAATAGATTCGAAAGCCCCAGTAATAACAGATCGGTTTAAAAGTCCCCACTCTGACAAAGAAAACAATACTTTTTTTTCCAAATTCCGATTTTATTATCAAATGTATTCTCCTTGCAGAGCAATACAATTGTTCCAACGGCGTTCCAACATTTTCAGTAAAACAAGTTTTCTATCAACACATAACATTCAATGATTTGTTTTAGTCTTGTTAAGACGTAGAGCCGTCTTGAGCTAGTTTTAAATTTGATCAGTGTCTAACGAGAAAAACAAATTGGAAAAATGATATGCGAATACATCTATGTAATGAAAACCGCGAAAAGGTTACCGCAGAGACGGGATTCGAACCCGTAGGTAGATCATATCCGGGGAAATTGTTTCGCCAATTAAACTGCCCTTCCTGTGAAAACACATGAAGAAACATACTTATTGACAACAAGAAAGTAACGTTAGTAAAAGCAACAATAACTAACACACCAATGTACCGTGTGTCATGAAATTTGACAGAAGACACCTGACCGATATCTTTATTAGACGCTAGAAAGGCTTTGGATCAGTGACGCGATCTGTCTGTCAGTCCGAGGACTTATTGACCGACGTGTTAGTAGTTGAAATGAGAATCGGAATGGGAACACAAATCAGTTTCTTACTTCTTGTCTTGCATTATTCGCTGCTATTAAAATTTATCCGCATTCTTGGTACAGAGTTGCGGATTTATGAGTATAATTTCCTCAGATGAGTCACTGCGGAAAATAGATAAAAAGGTCAAGGCTCTAGATAACCGGCTGTTGAATTTTTCGAAGTTTCGAAATGTAAGTAAAATCGGATTCTTGGAAAATTACAAACCGATCTTTATAAACTTTCCAGACGTTTTAGCGAGAACCTGCAAACTTTATATGTACCTCTGTTTCACATTTTTGCATTAAATTTGAAACCGAGTATATAATCGTTCAGCTCAGTTTTATTGCCTGTAACAAATTCTAGTATCAAATTAAGGAAGAAACTGCTACCAAACCTACTTATCATAAGTGCATTCTTTTATTTTACTATTTTTTGCTTTTGTCAACTTCGAAAAGTCTATTGATCGAGTTTTTTAAGACATCTCCAGGCACAATTCTATTTTGATAAGATCATTGAAAACATTGAGATTTCTTTGGCTAATACTTATTAATCAATTGAACCTTTTCTTTCTGATGACTGATGTGAATAACTAATTTACATTTGATTGAGACAAAAACAGATACCTGAATAATCCGAAAGTTCAAATTGCTGTTTTTAGTTTTGGTAACGGTATTTACACTAATTTTTCTCTATTAGAACAATAGGAAATTTTAAAACTAGTTATTCTTACACTGCAAAATGTCTGTATATGTGTGTGGATGTATGCTCGAGAATGTTTGCGTTAAAACTCACTTAAGGCTATCAAAAGTGGGTTGGCCGATATTAACATACTTAGATACCAATGAGAGGTTTTTCTTGTATTTTAATTACAAAATAAATGATTTTTCAAAAGTGTTAGACCCTACCGATTGTTTGGGATGAGAATCAAATCATGCTTCGTAAATATATGCTCGAAACACTGTCGCATCCTCGTATTGCAATTCAGTTGCAAACTAATAAATTAAAAATTACACGCAAACCACAATCAGACACTGTGATGGAGATTAAAACTGACGATGTATGCAATCGTGAAATTTTACATGCCATGAATTTGATTGAACTCGAACAGTTAGACTTCGCTGCAGGAAGTTTTCACGCGCCGTTGCCATCCGAACCAATCTAACCAAGAACTCCTCTCTTGTCGGCAGAAATAAAGCTACATGCGAACAGTCAGTGGTGTATTTATGTGCATTGAATAAAATCATATAGAATTTTAATTTATGAAATAAACAAAATCCAATTTCCGATGAATGGGCACTCGTGGTTGCCATACCAGAAACCTGGTAGTCGGATGATCTACCTGAGCGGTTCATGTTTATTTGGCACAACCCACGCAAGCACGTGCTAATGGAAGAAACTCCAAACCAGTTATGCAATTTTCCTCTACACTTTTTCCGTTCTTCGTGCATTGGCGTTTGCAAAATTCTGAAAAATGTTTACTTGCGCGTATAGATCAGCAATTTAAAATTCAAGCCATCACGTGCTAATGCGTTCGACCGTTCGGACTGTCTGGGTAGTGCATATTTTGTTTTAACGAAGATCTGTGCTACTAGAGATGTGCAATTTTCAATCGGCATGCAATGGTAATCATTTATCTATTCATCAGTGGAATCCAATTACAGAAAATAGAAAATATTACAACCATTACAAAAATTTCAGATTCCAGAATACATACAGAATGCTTCATCCCTAGCTCAATTGAGGATTACTCTAGGGTGATTAATTACTTGCGAGCGTTGAACGAGCGGCAGTGATGATGAACTGCGAGCCTTACCGCACGATGTGTGTTCTGGATTTTCTGGAAGAATGATAACATATTTACAGCACTAAATCGAGTATGTTGCGAATCGTGAGTGGCGCAAAGGCGTCGGATTTCACAATCGCATCCTGTCAGAATCGCTTTATGGGCACGAGATTTCGTTCGAACCGGAGCGTTCCGATTGTTCCGCTGTTCCATCATGTACCGTTCGATGAGCAGTCGGCTAGGCAATGCCCATCAAGAATGTACCAATGCGTTACAATTTGTTGTCTATTGATTTCACTTACAAGGAATGGTAATTCAATATCTGCCCGAGATGTAGCTCAACGAGTGAGTATGACATAATGCTGACAAGATCCACGTAGCTTTATTACTACGTAGATTGACACTGATGCCATGTGATGAAACTAACGTTACCATGTGATGGTAATGAACTTGAGCTCTCAGCTGCTATCTGTTTTATCAAAACACATTTGAAAGAAAATGTACCGATTTTATTATTGACTAATGAAACCAATTCATCAATCAAACAAAACGATAGAATAGTAGTTTTTTCTGATATAAAGGATGATTTTTAAGGGGTATAGGACTTGATTTTCAGAAAAAAAACTGAGAAAATTGATTAAATCTTTATTAAAATCGATAGAATGATCAATATAATGTTATGTCTCTAGATGATTTCAAGCAAATGTTGGCCGCAGCTCCGCTTTAGATGGCCCATACGCAAGGTCAAATTTTGGCACACTCTTTCCAACATATCGGCCGGTATTACACGAATAATGTACATAATCCACAACAAACAGTGACTGGGGATGCATTGGTAGCTCTTGCAATGCTTCTGACTGGTTTTCACCAAGATTCGATTTTTTTTTTTATAAATACGTTTATTTCTTAAGGCAGTTTACATAAGTTTTTCTTCGCCGTAGCATCACTTTTACATAATATTCTTATCCTAATTTAATTCTAACATAGTCACAACGTTTTAAATTTATTACAACATATTCTCTTATAGCTTAAATATCATCTTAGGTAACTCGTCATTAATTATGAAATCTACTCGGAAATATTATTTGAACCAAACGATTAACTTCTATAAATTATAAAATAAGCTGTTATTTTCAGACATTTTGTTGATAATTTCATAAACTGTTTCGAGTTTGTTTGTATCATTACATAATTTTTATTCTAATTTAGCTATTGGTTGAACTCATGGACGCAGCTGGGATCAGAACTAAGTCTTAAAAGGGGCCTTTATTAAATTGAAACTCCAATTTTCTTTATGAAATGATAAATAAGTTTCATGTATGAAAGGTCACGACAAGCAAGAATGTCTCGAACTGGGATATTGGATAGTCTACCTTGGGTACGCAAAGAATTTATTAATTGAGATCTGACATCACGATACTCCACGCATGTCCAAACGACATGATCAATATCCCGATAACCTTCTCCGCAAGCACAATGATTAGTCTCGGAGAGCCCAATTCGAAGGAGATGTGCATCTAACGTGTAGTGATTGGACATGAGTCTGGACATCACACGAATGAAATCCCTACTCACATCCAGTCCCCTGAACCATGCCTTTGTCGATATTTTCGGAATAATTGAGTGCATCCACCGACCCAGATCATCTCTATCCCAAGATGCTTGCCAGCTGGCAAGTGTTCTTTGGCGAGACGAGCTATAGAATTCGTTGAAAGCAATCGGTCGCTCATAAATTTCACCCTCAATAGCACCACGTTTGGCTCAAATATCGGCTCTTTCATTGTCAGGAATGGAGCAATGAGCCGGGACCCAGACTATAGTGATTAGATAATTATTGTTCAATATGTCGTTCAGGCACTGTTTTATTTTGCCCAGGAAAAACGGTTCATTTTTGCCAGCAGCGTTTGAGCGAATGGCTTCAATTGCACTCAGACTATCTGTGAAGAGGAATTAATGGTTTGGAGATAATGTGACGATTACACTCAAACTATAATGAACTGCTGCTAGCTCTGCTATATAAACAGATGCAGGTTCTTGAAGCCTAAATGAGGCCGAAACATTATTGTTGAACATACCAAACCCTGTCGCTTCTTCAATTCGCGATCCGTCCGTGTAAAACATTTTCTCAGAATCAATATGCCTGAACTTACTTGAAAATATTTTTGGGATTTCCGTCGAGCGTAGATGATCCGGGATTCCACGCACTTCACGCTGCATGGATGTATCGAAAAATAAAGTTGAGTCAGGGGCACTTAGGATGCTGACACGAATAGGAATATATCTTGAAGGGTTGATTTCCTGTGACATATGGTTAAAATATACTGTCATAAATTTTGTTTGAGATCGAAGCTCGACTAGTCGTTCGAAATTATTAATTACCATGGGATTCAGCACCTCACATCTTATTAGCAGGCGTGATGAAAGCTCCCAAAATCGATCTTTTAATGGAAGAACTCCCGCCAGAACTTCAAGACTCATTGTATGTGTCGAATGCATGCAGCCTAAGGCAATTCGCAAACAACGGTACTGAATTCGCTCAAGTTTGATAATATGAGAGTTTGCAGCGGAACGAAAACAAACGCATCCATATTCCATCACTGAAAGTATCGTTGTTTGATACAATTTTATTAGATCTTGCGGATGAGCACCCCACCAAGATCCTGTTATTGTTCGAAGAAAATTTACTCTTTGTTGGCATTTCGTTATCAGATACCTAATGTGTCCTCCCCACGTGCATTTGGAATCAAACCACACCCCGAGGTATTTAAAAGTTAAAACCTGTTGGATCATTCTTCCCATCATATGGAGCTGAAGCTGCGCGGGATCATGCTTTCTTGAAAAGACGACTAACTCTGTTTTCTCCGCAGAGAATTCGATACCAAGATGAACAGCCCAAACGGACAAGTTATCTAAGGTATCTTGCAATGGTTTATGCAGATCAATAGCTTTGGGCCCAGTAACTGAAACCACGCCATCATCTGCCAATTGTCTTAGTGTACATGGGGTTACTAGACAGCTGTCAATGTCATTCACGTAAAAATTATAGAGGAGCGGACTGAGGCATGAGCCTTGCGGGAGACCCATGTAGCTAATTCTGAATGTTGCCAAATCGCCATGTGAAAAATACATGCACTTCTCTGACAAAAGGTTGTGCAAATAATTATTTATAACCGCTGGAAGTCCATGTTGGTGGAGCTTGTCTGAAAGAACATCAATGGAAACTGAATCAAATGCTCCTTTAATGTCTAAAAATACAGATGCCATTTGTTGCTTTTGAGCGAAGGCAATTTGGATGTCAGACGAAAGTAATGCAAGGCAATCATTCGTCCCTTTATTTCTACGGAAGCCAAACTGAGTATCTGACAACAAACCGTTCGTCTCGACCCAAGTGTCGAGACGTCGTAGAATAATTTTTTCGAACAATTTTCTGATGCAGGACAACATCGCAATGGGTCTATATGAGTTGTGATTGGAAGCTGGTTTCCCCGGCTTTTGAATGGCGATAACTTTCACTTGTCTCCAGTCAGGTGGAACAATATTTTGCTCAAGAAACTTGTTGAACAATTCCAACAAACGTCTTTTTGCGAGGTCGTGCAGATTCTTCACCAAGTTGAATTTAATTCGGTCCAACCCAGGAGCGTTATTGTTACAAGACAAGAGTGCTATAGAAAATTCCATCATTGAAAATGGGTTATTAATAAAACCATTATTTGGAGGAGATTCCCGTATAATGCTCTGCGTAGGAACAGAATCTGGGCAAACTTTCCTAGCAAAGTCAAATATCCATCGGTTCGAGTATTCATCACTCTCATTGCCCACGTTACGATTCCTCATTCGTCTGGCCGTATTCCAAAGAGTGCTCATTGAGGTTTCTCTTGACAAACCTTCGACAAAATGTCTCCAATAGCTACATTTTTTGGCTCGAAGTATGCTCTTGTACTTGGTTTCTAAAACCATAAGTTTTTCAAAATTCTGAGGAGTTCCTCCTCCCCGTTTTAGAAACGTTTTGCAAGCATTTTGTTTTGCGAGTTTAGCCTCTGAGCACTCTTTGTCCCACCAGGGGTTGGGAGGCCTTCTGTTAGTCGTTGGCCCAGGAAAGCGTTTAGTTTGGGATTGTTCTGCGGCCTCCAGAATCGAACAAACGAGGAAGTCATATTCTTCAAGTGGAGGGAGCTCTTCCATTGAATTCAAAATACTAGAGATTCTACTTTGGTATTTAATCCAGTCGATATTTTTTGTCAAATCATATGGAATACTAGCAGAATTAGCAATACATTTGTTACAGCTAATTGAGATGATGATTGGTAAATGATCGCTACCGTGTAAATCAGGCAATATTTTCCAGGTGCAATCTAGTCGAATTGATGTTGAGCAAAGAGATAGATCTAATGCACTTGGGCGTGCAGGAGGTCTTGGGATCCGTGTCATGCTACCCATATTTAATACCGTCATGCTAAAATTGTCACAAATGTTTTGTATTAAAGATGATCTGCTATCATTGTAAACGGAACCCCACATCATGCCGTGCGAATTTAAATCCCCCAGAATCAATCGTGGAGCAGGAAGGGCTTCAACCATTTCATTAAGCTGTCGCTGTCCAACTTGTGCTTTTGGAGGAATATAAACCGAAGCTATGCAAATATCTTTGCCTTTAATGTTTATTTGGCAAGCAACAACTTCTATACTAGAAGTTGAAGGGATGTTTAATCTATAAAAGGAACAGCATTTCTTAATTCCCAAAAGCACTCCACCATACGGAGAGTCTCTATCGAGACGTATAATGTTAAAATCATTAAAATTTAAAGCTATGTTTGAAGTAAGCCATGTTTCGCATAAAGCAAATACATCCCATTTTTGACTATGCAATAAAATTTTAAATGAATCAAGTTTTGGCATGATGCTTCGACAATTCCACTGCAGGACAGTGATTGTATCATTTGCGGCGGGTGATAAATTATCCATCAAAAGATACAAAACCTGAGACAATTGGCCATTGAGCTGATAACTGCTTCAAAAAATTTCTAGCTATTGGAAGGAATGCCATTATGAGGGTCTTTAAGGGTTCAGATATATTGAATGCTGAGAAAATCCATTCAACAATTTCCGAAAACTTCAGTAATCCTGTTGGTGGCTGTGAAATGGAGCCCACAGGATTATTACCTTTTTCTGTGCTAGATCCTGGATTGGTTTGTGAATTTGACAAACCAGGAGGCACAGTCTTTGGTTTTGACTTTTTTTGTTTAACACGGGGATCTTTTTTTGAAGATGAAACTTTAGGTGTCTTTTTTGGTAATTTGGAAGAAGACTTCTTTCTCTTAACTGACCCTTGGGTAGTGATAAACGAATTACCTTCACTATTTTCGTCAGAGTCAGAGTCCTCTGTTTCCTCTAGATTTGAAAACCCGTTTTCGGTTTCCAAAGGGGGGACATCAATGACCGTTTTAAGCATTTCTGCATATGTGCGCTTAGACCGTGCTTTTAAAGAAAGCTTAATTTTGTCTTTGTGCACTTTAAATGCAGTGCATACTGAAATATCCTCATGAGGACTTTCCCCACAATAAATACATTTTTCAATTTCCTTGTTGCAATCATTATCTTTATGAGGTCCTTCACACTTAATACATTTTGGTTTATTGCTACAGTAAGTAGCTGTGTGTCCGAATTTTTTGCAGTTCGTACAATTCATTACATTTGGAACAAAAAGCCGAACAGGGAGGCGAATTTTATCGACATAGACATGGGACGGCAACGCAGATCCGGCAAATGTCACTCGAAACGAGTCTGATGGGCGATAAACTTTTTTTCCCTCTTCATAAACTACTGAGTACAGTTGTTTGCACTCCAGTATTTTCACACCCTCAAGCATAGAGTTCTTGAAACGACCAACACCATGCTTGAGTAAATCATCTACCGAAAGACTCGCTTCGGTAACAACACCGTCAATTTCGACATCTTTGGAGGGTATGTAAACTTTATACTCTTTATTGAAATGTTCCGAAGAGACAATATCATTCGCGTGTTTCAAATTATTTACCACAACACGAATTTTATCGTTATTTACTTTTATGATCTCTTTGATTGAAGAGAATCGTGATGTCAAACCTTTAGAAATTTGGTAAATGTTTAATGGCTTTGATATACGTCTAAAAAATACTATCCAAGGCCCAGAAGAGCTCTCCTGATATTTTTTCGTTCGTGGGGGTATAGGATTCATGCTAGGATTTACGTCCATGGATTCATCCATCACATTAAAATTTTTAATCAAACTTTAAAGTAAAAAATGAAACCAACACTACACAGTACTCAATCAAAAGGAAAAGAAAAAACTTCTACCTTGAAATTGTTGTCTATCTCCGTTGCACTGCCGTGTAGATCCTCGTTGCTCTAGATGTTCTTGTTGGATGCTGATTGTTGGATGTGATGCTACTGCTACCTGACATCCAGCACCACTCGATTTCCGATTTACTTTTGTCTTCGCCAGCTGCAACCAGCGCAGGTCACCGGTGTATACCTGCGTGTTTTATGGCAGTGGAAAGACCGAGTTGTCTTGTCTCCTTCTTCCTTGTGCTCCGCACCGATATGCTTCTGCACCGAAGTGCCTTCGCACCGGTGTGCCTTTGCACTCTCCTGCTTCTGTGTGCCTTTGCACTCTTCTGCTCAGCACTTGTGGCTGTATATTGTGGCCTGGGTAGAGCTTGGGAAACGCCCTTTGTTGTTTCCTTCACCAGCTTGGCCCAGCACTAGGGCTCTCTTATGCAGCACGATTTTACGTTTTAACGGCTGCTGCCAACAGGTCTCTACCTGTAGTTCAACCGTTGTCGTATTTAACGCGTGTAAACTAACCAGCGTTATTAAACTGTACGCTTCTATACACAACCTTCTCGGTTGAACGGCTATTACTGAATGAAGATTCGATTTTTGCTTGTTGACGTATCCATTCAACCAGAAATAAGCTTCGTTGCTGAACACAAATTTTCGATAAAAAAGAGGATCTTCCTCCAACCAAATATTATTTTGACCAAATTTCAGTTCGTGCTCGCATCTCATTCGACCTATTTACATGGTGGACAATGAAATAGATGTACGCGTGCATGACCTTTTCCCGCAGCCCAACGATCAATTCGTTCGGGAAAATATGACGCAGTACGATTAAATTTTTTCCATCGAAAGGGAAGTATGGCAGATTTTTCCCCGGTATCCTGAATGGCGAACCCAAGACAACAAGCAACAAAGAAAACAAGAAAACGGAAACCACCCACAATTCCGACAATGAATCAATGAATGATATGAGCCACGGACAAAGTTACCTTCAATCTTCGCTAAATGGCTCCTTCACCCCTAGAAGAAGGGTGACAACGAGATCCAATAGTAAAAAACTTATTTTTTATAGCAAAAATATGGTTCAATCGGTCACGGGTTCCGACCCTTTGGCCTTTCATCTAGCGCTTTAAAAAAATACATTCTATTTAAGGCCACTATATTAACAAATTTTTACTATTTCGCTACTAATAGCACTAGATAATAACCGTCGGTTATCCAAAATGCCTTACCTTCGTACAAGGAATTACTGGCAGCAGCGCGTATTCAATTTTCTGGACAACGAAGTACAAATGTCAGTATTACCTCAACATTTGTAAACTACAAAATGGCGAAACAATCAACCCTTATCGGAAAACCCCAGCAGAAGGCAGCAACAATAAATCTATAGTCCAATACCCAGAAAACAACATCGCCGAACCATCATCAATCGGAGTCAACTGCACTGGCGCAATTTCGTTCGACAGTACTAAGGACAGTCAATCTGAACTGGACCCCATGCGGCCACCTATTGTGCGACTGACTGAACAGTCTTCAAATGGCGACGGTCGGTTCTTGAAAGCTAGACTTCGCGACCCAAAAATTTTGAACATCGTGCGACTTTATCTAGCATACATGAAGGACCAATCATCCAATGCGTGCATCGACGGACACACTCCAACTAGTATAAAAATGCTGCTAGTCTCCGAAAGACTTCCAGTATCTGCTGAACATCTCCTGCGCATCTTCACTGAAGTTCATCAAGAATATGGACTTAAGCCGGACGAAGCCGTAGCAGACCTCGACTCATATCGAAACTATCTATCCAGTGAGCGGACCCGTCACTTACAACAAGTACGCGAAAGTACGAACAAATTTTACCAGCCAAATTTTCGAAACAAATGACGCCCTTTGACGAAGTAATAGACCCAGAAATTTGTGAAGTAAGTATAACAAAATTCTCAAAAACTTTTTCGCCTCTTAACCTCCAGATTTTTTTTTCGCCAAAGCCTCAATATCGGGTGAAGTTCATATTTTCTGCTCCTTCTACTTCCCCCCCGAAAATGCGAACAAATTCTCTTTTGAATTATTCTTTCAATCTTTAGACACAATTATTTCGAATATGAGACCTTCATATTTTTGGCGACTTCAACCAACGTCATGCGGACTTCATTTCTGACATTAAAAATGAATCCATCTTACTTCCAGTCGTAGGAGAAAATGCAACATTGCATTACTTTTTCGACAAAATTTCTAATTTTGGCCTGCATCAAGTAAACTCCGTAAAAAATCGACAAAATGCATATTTAGATCTTCTTTTGACAAATTGCACAGAAGACTTTTGTGTGAGTGCATCAAACCTGCCATTATGGAAAAATGAAGCATTTCACACCGCAATTGAATATTCATTATTTTCACACAATGCCTCCCTTCCCTACGACTTGGAGTACGAGGAAGTGCCGGAATACAATAAAATTGACTTTGAAGAAGTCAAGCGAAGACTAAATATAATTAATTAGCGAAATGTATTGAGTATAGAAGGGAATATCGACGACGAAATAGAAAATTTTATCAAATTGTAAATAATATATTAGCAGAAAATTTACCGAAGAAAAAAAGACGGAAAAATTATAATAGCAAATTACCTGTATGGTTCAATTCACAACTGAAACATTTAAAAAATAGAAAGCAAAAAGCACACAAAATTTCCAAACAAGAAAAATGTTACACTCATCTTCAAAATTACATAGACCTCTGCAATCAACTCAAAATAGCCATAAATGCAGCACATGAAGAATATAAACTAAATCAGTTCGGTTTCACATCTCATCCAAGTCAGTCGACAAACCAAAACCGCTTACGGTCGGGACAGAGGAAACCAAGTACAGTATTGTGTAGTGAACAATAGAACGATCTCGAAATGAGTGAACCAAACGAACAAAAGCTACCGCCGGTACGAAAGAATACAATTATTGTTGACTTCAGACAGTGAAAAATTCGACCTTCGATACGAGAACTTGAAGGTTTGCTTAAGGAGCAAATGCATCTTGACATTAAACGTGTGCATTTACTTCAATGCAATAAGACCAATAATGTTGTTTACATCAAGTTCTATAAAGAGTTGGATGCAATTCAATTCGCTAAAGACAATAATAATGTGCACTATGTGGAGCATGAAAATATCAAGTACAACATTCCAGTATATATGGAAGATAGTGCTATAGAAGTGCGTGTGCATGATCTTCCCTCAAGCGTCATCGATCCTTATATTCGCGCAACTATGTCCCAATACGGAGAGATTCTCTCTATCGAGAAAGAAAAGTGGAAGAATTTTTTCCCCGGTATTCTAAATGGCGTACGTTTGTTACGCATGCGCTTGAGGAGGCCTTTACCTTCTTATGTGACATTCGGTCAGGATACAAGAATACCGTGCAAATCACTTGTTACCTATGACAATCAGCTGGCCACATGTCAATATTGCCAAAAAGCTGTTCATTGCGGTAAGCCATGTGATAAACCGGACAAGGAGACAACTATACCAAAGGAAAACGGTGCTTCCTTCACACCAACCCCAAGCAACCCCAGTACACCTGTGACAGTCACCAACAACAGTGAAGCATCCGCTTCAACGAAACCATTCAACGTATCCCCTATAGAACAAAGTACACCAGCTGCAATTAACAGCTTACCATCTAACCAACCAGCAACTGCAAACAATAGACAACAAGGCGCATCTACAGCAACTAGCAACGAAATCAACAACAATACCACGGCAATGGATGACGAGACGAACCACGAACAAACTGCCCCTCAATCCTCGCCGGAGGAAAATGGAAGCTCCTCTCCCCCTAGCAAAAGGGTGACAACGAGATCCAATACAAAAAAAAAATGTTATCTAAAAACTCAGCTAAATCGGCCACGTAAAGCTTGTACGCAAATAGGCCTGAATAAAATATCTTTTAAATAAAAAAATAAATAATAATAATAATAATAATAATAATAATAATAATAATAATAATAATAATAATAATAATAATAATAATAATAATAATAATAATAATCCTACTACATGTTTTATGCTGCTGATTCATGCTGTTTTGCTTGACTTACATATGCAGAAGTAACAGAAACGCAGGTTCATTTAGTTTGTTAGATATCGTTTAATTGGTTTAATCAAAATAGAGCATGAGATAGTAAGTATAGGTTTAACTACGTTCGAAACTGTTCCAATTTGTAGGTCATATTTTTTGGTAGCAAACGAACCAACTTCGGCTATTCCGTTTATCTGAATTCGGTTTCGGAAGAATTGGAAATAGTGATTAAAAACTACAAAAAGTATCTCACTCACTTTTCTTGGAGATGGCCAAATCGTTCAAAATGTTCAAAAGAAAAGTCTTACAGTTTCATACGGAATTCCTTAATTTGTTGTGGATACTACTTTCGGTTCCGGAACTACACGGTAAACAGGGTTTATAGAGTTTGTAAGATTAGGTCCGAGCAAATTCTCCTATTTCTATTCAATAAACAGTTGTTTTTGCGAATTTCACGGTTATATTTATGATGTAATGAGTAATATGAGAAAGGCATCATTACACCACTAGGTGGATTAAAATAGGTTTTTAATCGATAACATAATATTTTAGGCTCACTGCTTAAGCTATACGATGCCAAGGGAAGTTACTAATTTTATTTTACGACTAACTTAAAACTAGGGTAGTATCATTAGGTAATGTCGTATTTAGCTGGCCTTTAGCTGTCGATCGGTAGTGGCCGGTGGATTGAATATAACCCGTGAGTCCTCCAGATGACATTGGTACGCATTTAAGGGTCCGCGGAAAGACTAACGCAACCCTTGAAAACCCACATAGATAGAGTCCAAAGAACCCGCAAAATACGCAACGTATATCTGTTTACCTCTCATTGGTCTGTTCACTAGTTCGTTTTAGAAATACTAAGTTAAACAAGACGAACAAATACTTTCAAAATAACAAGAATTGAATTTTGCTTAGATCCTACTGACCATCCTACAAATTCCAAAATCCTTATTAACTGTTTTGGTGCGCGACCCAATAATTTCGTAAGGATCAATTCTCAAACAGTGAAGTCTACGGCAAACTTGACAATGTGACTTCTCCAAATCACTTTACATCGCTCCCGAAAAAATGACCCCAAAGAACACCAATCCAAAACGTCAATTCAATGAAATACTTTGCACCGAACATGATAATTTGGCTCGATTGTAGTGACACAAAATAATGAAAGTACATAATTATTCCATAAAACAGACCGATTTCGTACATCAGTTTGTCTGCGTTCCATTCTTCAAGCAGAGGTGGCAAACGAAAGAGAAAAAAAACTGCCCACGTCCGGAGAAACTCGTCTGATGGGCTGATTAAATACCAATAAATCAATCAACAAAAATTGAAACCGACAGGTCATTGATACGCAATAAATCAAATTATACCTTTGCGTTTGCTGGACACAACTAGCGGCATGTGTCTTTTATGGTAGCGACGATCGTCGAACATGGCAATTGTCATACTTGCGATTTTCTAAGTTTATTGGTTATTGGTTATTGGTTTTCTGAGGTACTGTTTGTTAAAAGTGCATAATATGCTAGTTGAAACAGTAATAAGATATAATTGAAAATGGTTTTCAAAGATTTACTTTTTGTGTCTCTCTCTATTGATAAACTGGGAAATGTAAAGGCTGTACTGAAAAAATGCAAAACAGTGTTGTAAAATTCTGATCAGTTCCGTAGGTGAACCGTGAAACAGTTGCGAATCGACAATTCGACCGTGTTAAACCGTGGTAGAATCGTTCAAGACCTAAACGACCCAGCGTCGAGAGAGTAGCGGAAAAAAGGCGAAGAAATGCAACACCGTGAAAGTAAGGAAGGTGAAGGATAATTTCAAGCGCAATCCGAACGTTTCGATTGGGAACGTGGCCAAGGTCAATTCGTCCGTATTGTTCGTCCAGCAGACAATGAAGCGAGCCGAACTTCATGTATTCAAGGTAAGGAATGCCCCTAATCGAACAGACAAACGAAATATAGTGGCAAAATCCCGCGAAAGGCACCATAATGGACGACGAGACGTACATTAAAGAGGGCGCCAAGCAGATCCTCGGCCTGAAATTTTTCGTTTGCAAATTCTACCTATATGTTACGGATAAAGAAGGTCGCCAAAAAGTAGTAGGTGTTGCAGACGATCGACAAGCAAATTCAGAAAACCGTGATTATCGACCGGTACTATCAACGGCCTAATTCATTATGAAAAATGCCTCCAGAAGCACTTCCGGTACCACGAAAATGACACTCTGATTTAGGTCGATCTGACATCGTGGCATTACGCGAAACCTGAGATGGAGTACCACAAAACCAATGATGTTGATTTTGTGCCACTAAGGTAAATCCGCCAAACTCACCAGAACACGGAACACGGATAAAAATCCATTGCCAGTACCTTGATTAAAATATATGAAATAATGAAACATGTCAATCATGCGTTATTATTCATGATATCACGAGTTAAACAATTGATATCATAAACAATAACTCATCTCCTATGAAGATTTTCATGATATCAATCATTTTTCTCATGAAATTTTATAAAAGGACATGTTTCAATATTTAATGAATTTTTAAACATGGTACCGACTTTGGATTTTTATCCGTGTATGAATGGCATGCTCTGATAAATAGGAAAGGTCTATCAAAACGACATGGATTTGTAGAAAGGTAGCATTGTGCCGGATTTGAAAAGCTAGCGTTGCTCATGATTTGATGAGTAGCTTTAAAGGACCATTCATAAACCACGTAAACTCTCGGAGGGTTTTATAAAAGTCTACGTTTGTCAACGAGAGGGAAAGGGGATCTTTGTTCGAAGTTTATGTGGTCTCTAAATTTTTTTTATTGAAAAAAATTTAACTGCGAAATTCAGTCAACTCAATCAGACAAATATTTCAATAGTTTAGCTTTACTTAAGGAAAACTAGATTCGAAAGAATACGGAAGTACAACTTTGCGAAAAATATACCAGGCTGATCGTGAGCATGCAAACTATCTCTATTCCATTAAATTATTCATTAAATATAGGGGAGAGTGTTCGGTTAGGAACAAAAAAGTCAAAGCAAAGTCATGGCATTACATTCCTTTTGTGGAATTTTACCTTTCTGTTTCAACAGACTTCGCAGCCGATTCGGTTCGGTTCGGTTACAGGCACCCTTTTCTTTTAAGCTTATAACTTCTGACTAAGTGCACATTATGCGGACATATAACCTTCAATGGAAAGCTAAAGTCCCTAGCTAACAACTGAATAAGAAACTAAGTTGATTCAATATATTGAAAAACAATTAATTATTAATTTAGTAAAGTGATAAATTATGGCCATTTCTAAAAAAGGTGTTCGGTTACCGGCACCCCAAGAAATTTCAAACTAAGTTGATTCAATATATTGAAAAACAATTAATTATTAATTTAGTAAAGTGATAAATTATGGCCATTTCTAAAAAAGGTGTTCGGTTACCGGCACCCCAAGAAATTTCGTTAAAAATGGAAAAATATAAGCAAAGACTGCAAATATTCAAAGAAAAAACGGAATTTATTCTTTTCGGAGGCGTTTTGGACCAAAGTCTTCATTGTCTGATGATAACTTCGCATTGGCTCTCTTGGCCGATGATTTGGATGGTGGCGCCTTTGGTATTGATTTGGCCGGTCTTCCACCGGCTTCGCGGGATTGAATACGTTGTTGCAGACGAATTTATTGGCTTCTTATCCACTAAGCAACGTTTAATGGCAGTAAACAGTACATTAAAGTTTATTTTCCTTGACTTGAACGATTTGTTTGAAGTCGCCATGGCTAACAGAACCAGAAAACTAAAGTTCTTACTTATATGACGGATGTATTGAAGCCGTCAAGTTATCCACGTGTTGCATATCATCAGAGATGCCAGGTAATATAATAAGTTTAGCTAGCAAAAAGAAAAGATCGCGACAATTTTCAAAAGTCTGTAATTTCTGACGAATGTCTGCAAACAATCGAAGTTTCATTGTATCTCATTGAGACTTGTGTATCTGTAATAACTGAAAATTCATAGTACCACCCGGTGACCCATTTTGAAGGCTGAATCAGGAATCAGAACTAATTGGCTCAAGTGGCACGTACCCCTAGTTATTTGGAACAAACGAGGGGTTTGAAAAGCTCCAAATTTTGGTCGGCATTTAATCTGAGAGATGGTGAATAATCCAGCTTTACGATTTCCAGAGAGTATAAAAAATTTCATGTTTGAAATTAATTTTTTATTACCATTTTTGCATTTTGGTGGAGCACAGTCCTTAGTCGCTTCAAAACTTGGTTTTTTAGTGTAATTAGTTCCAAAAAGTCAAGTACCACATATATATGATAATGATACAAAAAAATATTTTCACAAATGTTTGAATCTATCATTTCAAACTGAGTTTATTAAATAAATCCTACGAACGCAAAAGTTCTTTCTAAATCATAACCAGCAATTTGTTAAAGTTTCAGAATGTTAAATATGTTAATAAATAATTTTAATTTCATTTCAGTTACATTCAATAGTGAAAATTTAATTCATATTCCCAATCATCAAATTGCCGTTGATGCTTTACCTACTTTACGAAAGGATGACGACGCTTAGCATCAATCAAGAGGATTCGTTGGTCTGTGGTCACCAAATGCGTATTAAGAATTAACATAAGTCAACAGAAGTAACCATCAAAGTCGAAGAATAAATATGTTTTAAAGAATATTCCATCAACACTCACTTTTAAGAGTAATTTCGAATTAATCGGCACTCGCTAAGAGTAAGTCATAATAGTAAACGGCAGAGAAAAGTTTCCTCTTTCGTCTGGTGTTGATGTTAATACTCTATTTTTCATAACTAGCCTGCAGTTTCTCTCGGAAGTGGAAGTTGGCAGGTGGCTTATTGACCATTATCACGATATGGTCCATTATCATTATCACACATTAACACGAGATATGTTCAGAGAATTTAGTTTTATACTTGCATTTTAGGAATTCAGAACTATCTTTTCTATAAGATATGAAACTTCAATCATATATTTAAACTTTTTTGAAGTAAAACATATTTCGTTTATTGTTTATTGTTTATTGTTTATTGTTTATTGTTTATTGTTTATTGTTTATTGTTTATTGTTTATTGTTTATTGTTTATTGTTTATTGTTTATTGTTTATTGTTTATTGTTTATTGTTTATTGTTTATTGTTTATTGTTTATTGTTTATTGTTTATTGTTTATTGTTTATTGTTTATTGTTTATTGTTTATTGTTTATTGTTTATTGTTTATTGTTTATTGTTTATTGTTTATTGTTTATTGTTTATTGTTTATTGTTTATTGTTTATTGTTTATTGTTTATTGTTTATTGTTTATTGTTTATTGTTTATTGTTTATTGTTTATTGTTTATTGTTTATTGTTTATTGTTTATTGTTTATTGTTTATTGTTTATTGTTTATTGTTTATTGTTTATTGTTTATTGTTTATTGTTTATTGTTTATTGTTTATTGTTTATTGTTTATTGTTTATTGTTTATTGTTTATTGTTTATTGTTTATTGTTTATTGTTTATTGTTTATTGTTTATTGTTTATTGTTTATTGTTTATTGTTTATTGTTTATTGTTTATTGTTTATTGTTTATTGTTTATTGTTTATTGTTTATTGTTTATTGTTTATTGTTTATTGTTTATTGTTTATTGTTTATTGTTTATTGTTTATTGTTTATTGTTTATTGTTTATTGTTTATTGTTTATTGTTTATTGTTTATTGTTTATTGTTTATTGTTTATTGTTTATTGTTTATTGTTTATTGTTTATTGTTTATTGTTTATTGTTTATTGTTTATTGTTTATTGTTTATTGTTTATTGTTTATTGTTTATTGTTTATTGTTTATTGTTTATTGTTTATTGTTTATTGTTTATTGTTTATTGTTTATTGTTTATTGTTTATTGTTTATTGTTTATTGTTTATTGTTTATTGTTTATTGTTTATTGTTTATTGTTTATTGTTTATTGTTTATTGTTTATTGTTTATTGTTTATTGTTTATTGTTTATTGTTTATTGTTTATTGTTTATTGTTTATTGTTTATTGTTTATTGTTTATTGTTTATTGTTTATTGTTTATTGTTTATTGTTTATTGTTTATTGTTTATTGTTTATTGTTTATTGTTTATTGTTTATTGTTTATTGTTTATTGTTTATTGTTTATTGTTTATTGTTTATTGTTTATTGTTTATTGTTTATTGTTTATTGTTTATTGTTTATTGTTTATTGTTTATTGTTTATTGTTTATTGTTTATTGTTTATTGTTTATTGTTTATTGTTTATTGTTTATTGTTTATTGTTTATTGTTTATTGTTTATTGTTTATTGTTTATTGTTTATTGTTTATTGTTTATTGTTTATTGTTTATTGTTTATTGTTTATTGTTTATTGTTTATTGTTTATTGTTTATTGTTTATTGTTTATTGTTTATTGTTTATTGTTTATTGTTTATTGTTTATTGTTTATTGTTTATTGTTTATTGTTTATTGTTTATTGTTTATTGTTTATTGTTTATTGTTTATTGTTTATTGTTTATTGTTTATTGTTTATTGTTTATTGTTTATTGTTTATTGTTTATTGTTTATTGTTTATTGTTTATTGTTTATTGTTTATTGTTTATTGTTTATTGTTTATTGTTTATTGTTTATTGTTTATTGTTTATTGTTTATTGTTTATTGTTTATTGTTTATTGTTTATTGTTTATTGTTTATTGTTTATTGTTTATTGTTTATTGTTTATTGTTTATTGTTTATTGTTTATTGTTTATTGTTTATTGTTTATTGTTTATTGTTTATTGTTTATTGTTTATTGTTTATTGTTTATTGTTTATTGTTTATTGTTTATTGTTTATTGTTTATTGTTTATTGTTTATTGTTTATTGTTTATTGTTTATTGTTTATTGTTTATTGTTTATTGTTTATTGTTTATTGTTTATTGTTTATTGTTTATTGTTTATTGTTTATTGTTTATTGTTTATTGTTTATTGTTTATTGTTTATTGTTTATTGTTTATTGTTTATTGTTTATTGTTTATTGTTTATTGTTTATTGTTTATTGTTTATTGTTTATTGTTTATTGTTTATTGTTTATTGTTTATTGTTTATTGTTTATTGTTTATTGTTTATTGTTTATTGTTTATTGTTTATTGTTTATTGTTTATTGTTTATTGTTTATTGTTTATTGTTTATTGTTTATTGTTTATTGTTTATTGTTTATTGTTTATTGTTTATTGTTTATTGTTTATTGTTTATTGTTTATTGTTTATTGTTTATTGTTTATTGTTTATTGTTTATTGTTTATTGTTTATTGTTTATTGTTTATTGTTTATTGTTTATTGTTTATTGTTTATTGTTTATTGTTTATTGTTTATTGTTTATTGTTTATTGTTTATTGTTTATTGTTTATTGTTTATTGTTTATTGTTTATTGTTTATTGTTTATTGTTTATTGTTTATTGTTTATTGTTTATTGTTTATTGTTTATTGTTTATTGTTTATTGTTTATTGTTTATTGTTTATTGTTTATTGTTTATTGTTTATTGTTTATTGTTTATTGTTTATTGTTTATTGTTTATTGTTTATTGTTTATTGTTTATTGTTTATTGTTTATTGTTTATTGTTTATTGTTTATTGTTTATTGTTTATTGTTTATTGTTTATTGTTTATTGTTTATTGTTTATTGTTTATTGTTTATTGTTTATTGTTTATTGTTTATTGTTTATTGTTTATTGTTTATTGTTTATTGTTTATTGTTTATTGTTTATTGTTTATTGTTTATTGTTTATTGTTTATTGTTTATTGTTTATTGTTTATTGTTTATTGTTTATTGTTTATTGTTTATTGTTTATTGTTTATTGTTTATTGTTTATTGTTTATTGTTTATTGTTTATTGTTTATTGTTTATTGTTTATTGTTTATTGTTTATTGTTTATTGTTTATTGTTTATTGTTTATTGTTTATTGTTTATTGTTTATTGTTTATTGTTTATTGTTTATTGTTTATTGTTTATTGTTTATTGTTTATTGTTTATTGTTTATTGTTTATTGTTTATTGTTTATTGTTTATTGTTTATTGTTTATTGTTTATTGTTTATTGTTTATTGTTTATTGTTTATTGTTTATTGTTTATTGTTTATTGTTTATTGTTTATTGTTTATTGTTTATTGTTTATTGTTTATTGTTTATTGTTTATTGTTTATTGTTTATTGTTTATTGTTTATTGTTTATTGTTTATTGTTTATTGTTTATTGTTTATTGTTTATTGTTTATTGTTTATTGTTTATTGTTTATTGTTTATTGTTTATTGTTTATTGTTTATTGTTTATTGTTTATTGTTTATTGTTTATTGTTTATTGTTTATTGTTTATTGTTTATTGTTTATTGTTTATTGTTTATTGTTTATTGTTTATTGTTTATTGTTTATTGTTTATTGTTTATTGTTTATTGTTTATTGTTTATTGTTTATTGTTTATTGTTTATTGTTTATTGTTTATTGTTTATTGTTTATTGTTTATTGTTTATTGTTTATTGTTTATTGTTTATTGTTTATTGTTTATTGTTTATTGTTTATTGTTTATTGTTTATTGTTTATTGTTTATTGTTTATTGTTTATTGTTTATTGTTTATTGTTTATTGTTTATTGTTTATTGTTTATTGTTTATTGTTTATTGTTTATTGTTTATTGTTTATTGTTTATTGTTTATTGTTTATTGTTTATTGTTTATTGTTTATTGTTTATTGTTTATTGTTTATTGTTTATTGTTTATTGTTTATTGTTTATTGTTTATTGTTTATTGTTTATTGTTTATTGTTTATTGTTTATTGTTTATTGTTTATTGTTTATTGTTTATTGTTTATTGTTTATTGTTTATTGTTTATTGTTTATTGTTTATTGTTTATTGTTTATTGTTTATTGTTTATTGTTTATTGTTTATTGTTTATTGTTTATTGTTTATTGTTTATTGTTTATTGTTTATTGTTTATTGTTTATTGTTTATTGTTTATTGTTTATTGTTTATTGTTTATTGTTTATTGTTTATTGTTTATTGTTTATTGTTTATTGTTTATTGTTTATTGTTTATTGTTTATTGTTTATTGTTTATTGTTTATTGTTTATTGTTTATTGTTTATTGTTTATTGTTTATTGTTTATTGTTTATTGTTTATTGTTTATTGTTTATTGTTTATTGTTTATTGTTTATTGTTTATTGTTTATTGTTTATTGTTTATTGTTTATTGTTTATTGTTTATTGTTTATTGTTTATTGTTTATTGTTTATTGTTTATTGTTTATTGTTTATTGTTTATTGTTTATTGTTTATTGTTTATTGTTTATTGTTTATTGTTTATTGTTTATTGTTTATTGTTTATTGTTTATTGTTTATTGTTTATTGTTTATTGTTTATTGTTTATTGTTTATTGTTTATTGTTTATTGTTTATTGTTTATTGTTTATTGTTTATTGTTTATTGTTTATTGTTTATTGTTTATTGTTTATTGTTTATTGTTTATTGTTTATTGTTTATTGTTTATTGTTTATTGTTTATTGTTTATTGTTTATTGTTTATTGTTTATTGTTTATTGTTTATTGTTTATTGTTTATTGTTTATTGTTTATTGTTTATTGTTTATTGTTTATTGTTTATTGTTTATTGTTTATTGTTTATTGTTTATTGTTTATTGTTTATTGTTTATTGTTTATTGTTTATTGTTTATTGTTTATTGTTTATTGTTTATTGTTTATTGTTTATTGTTTATTGTTTATTGTTTATTGTTTATTGTTTATTGTTTATTGTTTATTGTTTATTGTTTATTGTTTATTGTTTATTGTTTATTGTTTATTGTTTATTGTTTATTGTTTATTGTTTATTGTTTATTGTTTATTGTTTATTGTTTATTGTTTATTGTTTATTGTTTATTGTTTATTGTTTATTGTTTATTGTTTATTGTTTATTGTTTATTGTTTATTGTTTATTGTTTATTGTTTATTGTTTATTGTTTATTGTTTATTGTTTATTGTTTATTGTTTATTGTTTATTGTTTATTGTTTATTGTTTATTGTTTATTGTTTATTGTTTATTGTTTATTGTTTATTGTTTATTGTTTATTGTTTATTGTTTATTGTTTATTGTTTATTGTTTATTGTTTATTGTTTATTGTTTATTGTTTATTGTTTATTGTTTATTGTTTATTGTTTATTGTTTATTGTTTATTGTTTATTGTTTATTGTTTATTGTTTATTGTTTATTGTTTATTGTTTATTGTTTATTGTTTATTGTTTATTGTTTATTGTTTATTGTTTATTGTTTATTGTTTATTGTTTATTGTTTATTGTTTATTGTTTATTGTTTATTGTTTATTGTTTATTGTTTATTGTTTATTGTTTATTGTTTATTGTTTATTGTTTATTGTTTATTGTTTATTGTTTATTGTTTATTGTTTATTGTTTATTGTTTATTGTTTATTGTTTATTGTTTATTGTTTATTGTTTATTGTTTATTGTTTATTGTTTATTGTTTATTGTTTATTGTTTATTGTTTATTGTTTATTGTTTATTGTTTATTGTTTATTGTTTATTGTTTATTGTTTATTGTTTATTGTTTATTGTTTATTGTTTATTGTTTATTGTTTATTGTTTATTGTTTATTGTTTATTGTTTATTGTTTATTGTTTATTGTTTATTGTTTATTGTTTATTGTTTATTGTTTATTGTTTATTGTTTATTGTTTATTGTTTATTGTTTATTGTTTATTGTTTATTGTTTATTGTTTATTGTTTATTGTTTATTGTTTATTGTTTATTGTTTATTGTTTATTGTTTATTGTTTATTGTTTATTGTTTATTGTTTATTGTTTATTGTTTATTGTTTATTGTTTATTGTTTATTGTTTATTGTTTATTGTTTATTGTTTATTGTTTATTGTTTATTGTTTATTGTTTATTGTTTATTGTTTATTGTTTATTGTTTATTGTTTATTGTTTATTGTTTATTGTTTATTGTTTATTGTTTATTGTTTATTGTTTATTGTTTATTGTTTATTGTTTATTGTTTATTGTTTATTGTTTATTGTTTATTGTTTATTGTTTATTGTTTATTGTTTATTGTTTATTGTTTATTGTTTATTGTTTATTGTTTATTGTTTATTGTTTATTGTTTATTGTTTATTGTTTATTGTTTATTGTTTATTGTTTATTGTTTATTGTTTATTGTTTATTGTTTATTGTTTATTGTTTATTGTTTATTGTTTATTGTTTATTGTTTATTGTTTATTGTTTATTGTTTATTGTTTATTGTTTATTGTTTATTG